>NW_025549214.1:20000-40000 GCF_905237065.1 Salmo salar | reverse complement strand
GGTGGGTGAGAGGGAAGCTTTCTCTCTGACTGGCTGGGTGTGATGGGTCAGGACGTGGGTGGGTGAGAGGAAGCTTTCTCTCTGACTGGCTGGGTGTGATGGGTCAGGACGTGGGTGGGAGGGGGAAGCTTTCTCTCTGACTGGCTGGGTGTGATGGGTCAGGACGTGGGTGGTGGGGGAAGCTTTCTCTCTGACTGGCTGGGTGTGATGGGTCAGGACGTGGGTGGATGGGGGAAGCTTTCTCTCTGACTGGCTGGGTGTGATGGGTCAGGACGTGGGTGGATGGGGAAGCTTTCTCTCTGACTGGCTGGGTGTGATGGGTCAGGACGTGGGTGAGGGAGGGAAGCTTTCTCTCTGACTGGCTGGGTGTGATGGGTCAGGACGTGGGTGGGTGGGAGGGAGGGAAGCTTTCTCTCTGACTGGCTGGGTGTGATGGGTCAGGACGTGGGTGGATGGGGAAGCTTTCTCTCTGACTGGCTGGGTGTGATGGGTCAGGACGTGGGTGGGAGGGACCTCCTCCTCAGTGACCCTGAGTTGTTCCCATTCCTCACTGACCCTGAGTTGTTCCCGTAGTAAAACCTCCTCCTCACTGACCCTGAGTTGTTCCCGTAGTAAAACCTCCTCCTCAGTGTGACCCTGAGTTGTTCCCGTAGTAAAACCTCTCTCTGGTTGTTTTTCATGCAGTATAAATCCAGGAAGAGATAGTGTCCCTAAAAGTCAGCTGTGTTTTCTGCTAACGGATGATTACAGGGAGGAAGATAAAAGCTCTGAGCTTCTAATACTTCAAAGACAAGTCTCCTCTCCCTCCTCATCTTCATCCTCCCACCCCTCTCCTCCTCCTCCTCCTCCTGCTCTCTCCATCTTCCCTCCTCCAGACCCCCGCCACACACACACACACACACACACACACACACACACACACACACACACACACACACACACACACACACCGAAGACAGTGAGCTGTGAATGAAGGTAGCTAGCTAGGTAAGTGGTGTTTGTGAGTGTCAAAGCATCGGGTCTGAAGGGGTAAACACTTCCTGGTACGTCCTGTATCGTTACTGTGTTGAGAAGGAAGGACCGTTGGAGTGAGTGAGAGGTCCTGGAACAAGGAGACACACCCAACTCTGTCTTCTTCTGTTGTCATATTAAGAGGAGTGTGATCAACACGGGTTCACTCAGCGTTCGTTAATAACAGGCTGAGTTAATATGAGAGGATATTTATCTGAAGTCTTCCTGTTCACACTGATCTTGATTATAACGAGTGGGTTATCAGTCATCTTGTCCCTTCAGCCAGACTTGTCCTGTCTCAGTCACCCTGTCAATGTGGAGGCTATATACAGGGGGTACCGGTACAGAGTCAATGTGGAGGCTATATACAGGGGGTACCGGTACAGAGTCAATGTGGAGGCTATATACAGGGTGTTACGGTACAGAGTCAATGTGGAGGCTATATACAGGGTGGTACCGGTACAGAGTCAATGTGGAGGCTATATACAGGGGGTACCGGTACAGAGTCAATGTGGAGGCTATATACAGGGGGTACCGGTACAGAGTCAGTGTGGAGGCTATATACAGGGGGTACCGGTACAGAGTCAGTGTGGAGGCTATATACAGGGGGTACCGGTACAGAGTCAATGTGGAGGCTATATACAGGGGGTTACCGGTACAGAGTCAATGTGGAGGCTATATACAGGGGGTACCGGTACAGAGTCAATGTGGAGGCTATATACAGGGGGTACCGGTACAGAGTCAATGTGGAGGCTATATACAGGGGGTACCGGTACAGAGTCAATGTGGAGGCTATATACAGGGGTTACGGTACAGAGTCAATGTGGAGGCTATATACAGGGGGTACCGGTACAGAGTCAATGTGGAGGCTATATACAGGGGGTACCGGTACAGAGTCAATGTGGAGGCTATATACAGGGTGTTACGGTACAGAGTCAATGTGGAGGCTATATACAGGGGGTACCCGGTACAGAGTCAATGTGGAGGCTATATACAGGGTGTTACGGTACAGAGTCAATGTGGAGGCTATATACAGGGGGTACCGGTACAGAGTCAATGTGGAGGCTATATACAGGGGGTACCGGTACAGAGTCAATGTGGAGGCTATATACAGGGGGTACCGGTACAGAGTCAATGTGGAGGCTATATACAGGGGGTTACGGTACAGAGTCAATGTGGAGGCTATATACAGGGGTACCGGTACAGAGTCAATGTGGAGGCTATATACAGGGGGTACCGGTACAGAGTCAATGTGGAGGCTATATACAGGGGGTTCCGGTACAGAGTCAATGTGGAGGCTATATACAGGGGGTACCGGTACAGAGTCAATGTGGAGGCTATATACAGGGGGTACCGGTACAGAGTCAATGTGGAGGCTATATACAGGGGGTACCGGTACAGAGTCAATGTGGAGGCTATATACAGGGGGGTACCGGTACAGAGTCAATATGGAGGCTATATACAGGGGGTACCGGTACAGAGTCAATGTGGAGGCTATATACAGGGGGTACTGGTACAGAGTCAATGTGGAGGCTATATACAGGGGGTACCGGTTAGTCCTGGACTACTTTGCAGATATGAAACAAACAGACAGTCGTAATATCAGTCAAACATGATCAAATTCCCAGTTTATGCTACAAAACCAAGTTTGTAAGCGTTTTATTAAAACAGATTCTCTCTGAGTCAGTGTTATGACGAACACTATGGCATTGTTGTCAGAATAGATGGACGCAGTTCAATTCATGATCAATATATAATTCACCAAAAAAAAATGTTGTCTATCCCAGCTGGCCTGATACATTGTTTACTGCCTCCACCCTTTAGGGATTCACTGTTTTTCACTTTCAATGACTCAATATTGGGGTTTTTTTTATTATAAAAACAGACCACTGTGACTGGGAATGTCAATACAATCCAACTAGCCTGGGCAATGATCACAAGTCAGTCATAACGTGGCTAATAGTGCTCGCTGCCCCGCGGGTCCAATGGGACACACAAGAGACTATAAATGAGTCATCGACTTTATTAAATCACAGCCTTGTTTTTGCGCACACTGGTGAATTCAACTTCAATTTTGTCTGCTTTCGTGTGTCCTCGTTGACAGCTCGGGGGGGGGGGAGTGTACAGGCGTGTGCCAAAGTCCGAGCTGGGATACTAAAATGTTGCGGTCTGGCATCGGTTTTGTAAAGCTTTGACAATGAATAAACCCCTGGAACACAACACCATGCAGACTGGCTACTCTACTGGCTACTCTACTGGCTACTCTACTGTAATACACCATGCAGACTGGCTACTCTACTGGCTACTCTACTGGCTACTCTACTATAATACACCATGCAGACTGGCTACTCTACTGGCTACTCTACTGTAATACACCATGCAGACTGGCTACTCTACTGGCTACTCTACTGTAATACACCATGCAGACTGGCTACTCTACTGGCTACTCTACTGTAATACACCATGCAGACTGGCTACTCTACTGGCTACTCTACTGCTCTACTGTAATACACCATGCAGACTGGCTACTCTACTGGCTACTCTACTGTAATACACCATGCAGACTGGCTACTCTACTGGCTACTCTACTGGCTACTCTACTGTAATACACCATGCAGACTGGCTACTCTACTGGCTACTCTACTGGCTACTCTACTGTAATACACCATGCAGACTGGCTACTCTACTGTAATACACCATGCAGACTGGCTACTCTACTCTAATACACCATGCAGACTGGCTACTCTACTATAATACACCATGCAGACTGGCTACTCTACTGTAATACACCATGCAGACTGGCTACTCTACTGGCTACTCTACTGTCATACACCATGCAGACTGGCTACTCTACTGTAATACACCATGCAGACTGGCTACTCTACTGTAATACACCATGCAGACTGGCTACTCTACTGTAATACACCATGCAGACTGGCTACTCTACTGTAATACACCATGCAGACTGGCTACTCTACTGTAATACACCATGCAGACTGGCTACTCTACTGTAATACACCATGCAGACTGGCTACTCTACTGTAATACACCATGCAGACTGGCTACTCTACTGTAATACACCATGCAGACTGGCTACTCTACTGTAATACACCATGCAGACTGGCTACTCTACTGTAATACACCATGCAGACTGGCTACTCTACTGTAATACACCATGCAGACTGGCTACTCTACTGTAATACACCATGCAGACTGGCTACTCTACTGTAATACACCATGCAGACTGGCTACTCTACTGTAATACACCATGCAGACTGGCTACTCTACTGTAATACACCATGCAGACTGGCTACTCTACTGTAATACACCATGCAGACTGGCTACTCTACTGTAATACACCATGCAGACTGGCTACTCTACTGTAATACACCATGCAGACTGGCTACTCTACTGTAATACACCATGCAGACTGGCTACTCTACTGTAATACACCATACAGACTGGCTACTCTACTGTAATACACCATAGCAGACTGGCTACTCTACTGTAATACACCATGCAGACTGGCTACTCTACTGTAATACACCATGCAGACTGGCTACTCTACTGTAATACACCATGCAGACTGGCTACTCTACTGTAATACACCATGCAGACTGGCTACTCTACTGTAATACACCATACAGTGACTGGCTACTCTACTGTAATACACCATGCAGACTGGCTACTCTACTGTAATACACCATGCAGACTGGCTACTCTACTGTAATACACCATGCAGACTGGCTACTCTACTGTAATACACCATGCAGACTGGCTACTCTACTGTAATACACCATGCAGACTGGCTACTCTACTGTAATACACCATACAGTGACTGGCTACTCTACTGTAATACACCATACAGACTGGCTACTCTACTGTAATACACCATACAGACTGGCTACTCTACTGTAATACACCATACAGACTGGCTACTCTACTGTAATACACCATACAGACTGGCTACTCTACTGAACACCATACAGGACTGGCTACTCTACTGTAATACACCATGCAGACTGGCTACTCTACTGTAATACACCATGCAGACTGGCTACTCTACTGTAATACACCATGCAGACTGGCTACTCTACTGTAATACACCATGCAGACTGGCTACTCTACTGTAATACACCATGCAGACTGGCTACTCTACTGTAATACACCATGCAGACTGGCTACTCTACTGTAATACACCATGCAGACTGGCTACTCTACTGTAATACACCATGCAGACTGGCTACTCTACTGTAATACACCACGCAGACTGGCTACTCTACTGTAATACACCATGCAGACTGGCTACTCTACTGTAATACACCATACAGCAGACTGGCTACTCTACTGTAATACACCATGCAGACTGGCTACTCTACTGTAATACACCATGCAGACTGGCTACTCTACTGTAATACACCATACAGACTGGCTACTCTACTGTAATACACCATACAGACTGGCTACTCTACTGTAATACACCATGCAGAGCTGGCTACTCTACTGTAATACACCATGCAGTAACTGGCTACTCTACTGTAATACACCATACAGTAAGACTGGCTACTCTACTGTAATACACCATGCAGACTGGCTACTCTACTGTAATACACCATGCAGAGACTGGCTACTCTACTATAATACACCATACAGTAAGACTGGCTACTCTACTGTAATACACCATACAGTAAGACTGGCTACTCTACTGTAATACACCATACAGTAGACTGGCTACTCTACTGTAATACACCATACAGTAAGACTGGCTACTCTACTGTAATACACCATACAGTAGACTGGCTACTCTACTGTAATACACCATACAGACTGGCTACTCTACTATAATACACCATACAGTGACTGGCTACTCTACTGTAATACACCATACAGTGACTGGCTACTCTACTGTAATACACCATGCAGTAGACTGGCTACTCTACTGTAATACACCATACAGTAAGACTGGCTACTCTACTGTAATACACCATACAGAACTGGCTACTCTACTGTAATACACCATACAGTAAGACTGGCTACTCTACTGTAATACACCATACAGTAAGACTGGCTACTCTACTGTAATACACCATACAGTAACTGGCTACTCTACTGTAATACACCATACAGACTGGCTACTCTACTGTAATACACCATACAGTAAGACTGGCTACTCTACTATAATACACCATACAGTAGACTGGCTACTCTACTGTAATACACCATGCAGAGCTGGCTACTCTACTGTAATACACCATGCAGGACTGGCTACTCTACTGTAATACACCATGCAGTAAGACTGGCTACTCTACTGTAATACACCATACAGTAAGACTGGCTACTCTACTGTAATACACCATACAGTAAGACTGGCTACTCTACTGTAATACACCATGCAGACTGGCTACTCTACTGTAATACACCATACAGACTGGCTACTCTACTGTAATACACCATGCAGACTGGCTACTCTACTATAATACACCATGCAAGACTGGCTACTCTACTGTAATACACCATGCAGACTGGCTACTCTACTGTAATACACCATACAGTAGACTGGCTACTCTACTGTAATACACCATACAGTAAGACTGGCTACTCTACTGTAATACACCATACAGTAAGACTGGCTACTCTACTGTAATACACCATACAGTAAGACTGGCTACTCTACTGTAATACACCATACAGTAAGACTGGCTACTCTACTGTAATACACCATACAGTAAGGCTGGCTACTCTACTGTAATACACCATACAGTAAGACTGGCTACTCTACTGTAATACACCATACAGGACTGGCTACTCTACTGTAATACACCATACAGTAAGACTGGCTACTCTACTATAATACACCATACAGTAAGACTGGCTACTCTACTGTAATACACCATACAGTAAGACTGGCTACTCTACTGTAATACACCATACAGTAAGGCTGGCTACTCTACTGTAATACACCATACAGTAAGACTGGCTACTCTACTGTAATACACCATACAGTAAGACTGGCTACTCTACTGTAATACACCATACAGTAAGACTGGCTACTCTACTGTAATACACCATACAGTAAGACTGGCTACTCTACTGTAATACACCATACAGTAAGACTGGCTACTCTACTATAAGACTGGCTACTCTACTGTAATACACCATACAGTAAGACTGGCTACTCTACTGTAATACACCATACAGTAAGACTGGCTACTCTACTGTAATACACCATACAGTAAGACTGGCTACTCTACTATAATACACCATACAGTAAGACTGGCTACTCTACTGTAATACACCATACAGTAGACTGGCTACTCTACTATAAGACTGGCTACTCTACTGTAATACACCATACAGTAAGTCTGGCTACTCTACTGTAATACACCATACAGTAAGACTGGCTACTCTACTATAATACACCATACAGTAAGACTGGCTACTCTACTGTAATACACCATACAGTAAGGCTGGCTACTCTACTGTAATACACCATACAGACTGGCTACTCTACTGTAATACACCATACAGACTGGCTACTCTACTGTAATACACCATACAGTAAGGCTGGCTACTCTACTATAATACACCATACAGTAAGACTGGCTACTCTACTGTAATACACCATACAGTAAGGCTGGCTACTCTACTGTAATACACCATACAGTAAGACTGGCTACTCTACTGTAATACACCATACAGTAAGACTGGCTACTCTACTGTAATACACCATACAGTAAGGCTGGCTACTCTACTGTAATACACCATACAGTAAGGCTGGCTACTCTACTGTAATACACCATACAGTAAGACTGGCTACTCTACTGTAATACACCATACAGTAAGGCTGGCTACTCTACTGTAATACACCATACAGAGACTGGCTACTCTACTGTAATACACCATACAGTAAGGCTGGCTACTCTACTGTAATACACCATACAGTAAGACTGGCTACTCTACTGTAATACACCATACAGTAAGGCTGGCTACTCTACTGTAATACACCATACAGTAAGGCTGGCTACTCTACTGTAATACACCATACAGTAAGACTGGCTACTCTACTATATTACACCATACAGTAAGCCTGGCTACTCTACTGTATTACACCATACAGTAAGACTGGCTACTCTACTGTAATACACCATACAGTAAGACTGGCTACTCTACTGTAATACACCATACAGTAAGACTGGCTACTCTACTGTAATACACCATACAGTAAGACTGGCTACTCTACTATAATACACCAACAGTAAGCGGCTACTCTACTATATACACCATACAGTAAGACTGGCTACTCTACTGTAATACACCATACAGTAAGGCTGGCTACTCTACTGTAATACACCATACAGTAAGACTGGCTACTCTACTGTAAGACACCATACAGTAAGGCTGGCTACTCTACTGTAATACACCATACAGTAAGGCTGGCTACTCTACTGTAATACACCATACAGTAAGGCTGGCTACTCTACTATATTACACCATACAGTAAGACTGGCTACTCTACTGTAATACACCATACAGTAAGACTGGCTACTCTACTGTAATACACCATACAGTAAGACTGGCTACTCTACTATAAGACACCATACAGTAAGACTGGCTACTCTACTGTAGTACACCATGCAGACTGGCTACTCTACTGTAATACACCATGCAGACTGGCTACTCTACTGTAATACACCATGCAGACTGGCTACTCTACTGTAATACACCATGCAGACTGGCTACTCTACTGTAATACACCATACAGTAAGACTGGCTACTCTACTGTAATACACCATGCAGACTGGCTACTCTACTGTAATACACCATGCAGACTGGCTACTCTACTACACCATACAGTAAGACTGGCTACTCTACTATAATACACCATACAGTAAGACTGGCTACTCTACTGTAATACACCATGCAGACTGGCTACTCTACTGTAATACACCATACAGTAAGACTGGCTACTCTACTATAATACACCATACAGTAAGACTGGCTACTCTACTATAATACACCATACAGTAAGACTGGCTACTCTACTGTAATACACCATACAGTAAGACTGGCTACTCTACTGTAATACACCATACAGTAAGACTGGCTACTCTACTATAATACACCATACAGTAAGGCTGGCTACTCTACTATAATACACCATACAGTAAGGCTGGCTACTCTACTGTAATACACCATACAGTAAGACTGGCTACTCTACTGTAATACACCATACAGTAAGGCTGGCTACTCTACTGTAATACACCATACAGTAAGACTGGCTACTCTACTGTAATACACCATACAGACTGGCTAGTCTACTGTAATACACCATGCAGACTGACTACTCTACTATAATACACCATACAGTAAGGCTGGCTACTCTACTGTAATACACCATACAGTAAGACTGGCTACTCTACTATAATACACCATACAGTAAGGCTGGCTACTCTACTGTAATACACCATACAGTAAGACTGGCTACTCTACTGTAATACACCATACAGTAAGGCTGGCTACTCTACTGTAATACACCATACAGTAAGACTGGCTACTCTACCGTAATACACCATACAGTAGGCTGGCTACTCTACTGTAATACACCATACAGTAAGACTGGCTACTCTACTGTAATACACCATACAGTAAGGCTGGCTACTCTACTGTAATACACCATACAGTAAGGCTGGCTACTCTACTGTAATACACCATACAGTAAGGCTGGCTACTCTACTGTAATACACCATACAGTAAGGCTGGCTACTCTACTGTAATACACCATACAGTAAGGCTGGCTACTCTACTGTAATACACCATACAGTAAGACTGGCTACTCTACTGTAATACACCATACAGTAAGACTGGCTACTCTACTGTAATACACCATACAGTAAGACTGGCTACTCTACTGTAATACACCATACAGTAAGACTGGCTACTCTACTGTAATACACCATACAGCAAGACTGGCTACTCTACTATACAGACTGGCTACTCTACTGTAATACACCATACAGTAAACTGGCTACTCTACTATAATACACCATACTGTAATCCAGACTGGCTACTCTACTGTAATACACCATACAGTAAGACTGGCTACTCTACTGTAATACACCATACAGTAAGACTGGCTACTCTACTATAACACCATACAGAGACTGGCTACTCTACTGTAATACACCATACAGTAAGACTGGCTACTCTACTATAATACACCATACAGTAAGACTGGCTACTCTACTATAATACACCATACAGTAAGACTGGCTACTCTACTATAATACACCATACAGTAAGATTGGCTACTCTACTATAATACACCATACAGTAAGACTGGCTACTCTACTGTAATACACCATACAGTAAGACTGGCTACTCTACTATAAGACTGGCTACTCTACTGTAATACACCATACAGTAAGACTGGCTAGTCTACTATAATACACCATACAGTAGACTGGCTACTCTACTATAATACACCATACAGTAAGACTGGCTACTCTACTATAATACACCATACAGTAAGGCTGGCTACTCTACTGTAATACACCATACAGTAAGACTGGCTACTCTACTGTAATACACCATACAGTAAGACTGGCTACTCTACTGTAATACACCATACAGTAAGGCTGGCTACTCTACTGTAATACACCATACAGTAAGACTGGCAACTCTACTGTAATACACTATACAGTAAGACTGGCTACTCTACTGTAATACACCATACAGTAAGGCTGGCTACTCTACTGTAATACACCATACAGTAAGGCTGGCTACTCTACTGTAATACACCATACAGACTGGCTACTCTACTGTAATACACCATACAGTAAGGCTCGCTACTCTACTATAATACACAATACAGTAAGACTGGCTACTCTACTGTAAGACACCATACTGTAAGGCTGGCTACTCTACTGTAATACACCATACAGTAAGGCTGGCTACTCTACTGTAATACACCATACAGTAAGGCTGGCTACTCTACTATATTACACCATACAGTAAGACTGGCTACTCTACTGTAATACACCATACAGTAAGACTGGCTACTCTACTGTAATACACCATTCAGTAAGACTGGCTACTCTACTGTAATACACCATACAGTAAGGCTGGCTACTCTACTGTAATACACCATACAGTAAGACTGGCAACTCTACTGTAATACACCATACAGTAAGACTGGCTACTCTACTGTAATACACCATACAGTAACGCTGGCTACTCTACTGTAATACACCATACAGTAAGGCTGGCTACTCTACTGTAATACACCATACAGACTGGCTACTCTACTGTAATACACCATACAGTAAGTCTGGCTACTCTACTGTCATACACCATACAGACTGGCTACTCTACTGTAATACACCATACAGTAAGGCTGGCTACTCTACTATAATACACCATACAGTAAGACTGGCTACTCTACTGTAAGACACCATACTGTAAGGCTGGCTACTCTACTATAAGACACCATACAGTAAGGCTGGCTACTCTACTGTAATACACCATACAGTAAGGCTGGCTACTCTACTATATTACACCATACAGTAAGACTGGCTACTCTACTGTAATACACCATACAGTAAGGCTGGCTACTCTACTGTAATACACCATACAGTAAGACTGGCTACTCTACTGTAATACACCATACAGTAAGACTGGCTACTCTACTGTAATACACCATACAGTAAGACTGGCTACTCTACTGTAATACACCATACAGTAAGACTGGCTACTCTACTGTAATACACCATACAGTAAGACTGGCTACTCTACTGTAATACACCATACAGTAAGACTGGCTACTCTACTGTAATACACCATACAGTAAGACTGGCTACTCTACTGTAATACACCATACAGTAAGACTGACTACTCTACTGTAATACACCATACAGTAAGACTGGCTACTCTACTGTAATACACCATACAGTAAGGCTGGCTACTCTACTGTAATACACCATACAGTAAGACTGGCTACTCTACTGTAATACACCATACATCGATGCTGCATTCAACTGCACCAGAGATCCATGCAGTGCAAAACAATTTAAACCACTTTTTAAGTTTAAATGTTACAATAAACCTATAGCTTCATTTTTGTTATTTGAAGTTATACAATATTTTTGGATTAGGGTGGAATCATATTATGTACGTCTGCAAGCATAGCAGCAAAGGCTGGACAAATGTGTATCGCTTTTGTTTTGATATGTTAATGCTATGTACAGCGAGGGGGAAAAAGTATTTGATCCCCTGCTTATTTTGTACGTTTGCCCACTGACAAAGAAACGATCAGTCTATAATTTTAATAGTAGGTTTATTTGAACAGTGTGAGACAGAATAACAACAAAAAAATCCAGAAAAACGCATGTCAAAAATGTTATAAAATTATTTGCATTTTAATGAGGGAAATAAGTATTTGACCCCCTCTCAAATCAGAAAGATTTCTGGCTCCCAGGTGTCTTTTATACAGGTAACGAGCTGAGATTAGGAGCACACTCTTAAAGGGAGAGAGAGAGAGAGAAAGGGGAGAGAGGAGAAAGAGAGAGAGAGGAGAAAGAGAGCGAGAGAGCAGGGTGAGAGAGAAGGGTGAGAGAGAGAGCAGGGTGAGAGAGAGAGCAGAGTGAGTGAGAGAAAGAGCAGGGTGAGTGAGAGCAGGGTGAGAGAGAGAGCAGAGTGAGAGAGCAGGGTGCGAGAGAGAGAGCAGAGTGAGAGAGCGGTGAGAGAGAGAGTGAGAGAGAGAGAGAGAGAGTGAGAGAGCAGAGTGAGAGAGTGAGAGAGAGAGCAGGGTGAGAGAGAGAGAGCAGGGTGAGAGAGAGGGAGAGCAGGGTGAGAGAGAGGGAGAGCAGGGTGAGAGAGAGCAGGGTGAGAGAGAGGGAGAGCAGGGTGAGAGAGAGGGAGAGCAGGGTGAGAGAGAGGGAGAGCAGGGTGAGAGAGAGAGCAGGGTGAGAGAGAGAGAGCAGGGTGAGAGAGAGAGAGCAGGGTGAGAGAGAGAGAGCAGGGTGAGAGAGAGAAGCAGGGTGAGAGAGAGAGAGAGCAGGGTGAGAGAGAGAGAGCAGGGTGAGAGAGAGAGAGCAGGGTGAGAGAGAGAGAGAGCAGGGTGAGAGAGAGAGCAGGGTGAGAGAGAGAGCAGGGTGAGAGAGAGAGCAGGGTGAGAGAGAGAGAGCAGGGTGAGAGAGAGAGAGAGAGAGCAGGGTGAGAGAGAGAGCAGGGTGAGAGAGAGAGCAGGGTGAGAGAGAGAGCAGGGTGAGAGAGAGCAGGGTGAGGAGAGAGCAGGGTGAGAGAGAGAGCAGGGTGAGAGAGAGAGCAGGGTGAGGGAGAGAGCAGGGTGAGGGAGAGAGCAGGGTGAGGGAGAGAGCAGGGTGAGAGAGAGAGCAGGGTGAGAGAGAGAGAGCAGGGTGAGAGAGAGAGCAGGGTGAGAGAGAGCAGTGAGGGAGAGAGCAGGGTGAGAGAGAGAGCAGGGTGAGAGAGAGAGCAGAGTGAGCTGAAGACATACTTTCCGCTGCTCCAGGTCTCCAGCAGGTGTGTTTCCAGTCTAACGTGGTTACCTTCCACCCATTTACCCCACCATTATCCCCACCGTTACCCCACCATTACCCCACCGTTACCCCACCATTACCCCACCATTACCCCACCATTACCCCACCGTTACCCCACCGTTACCCCACCGTTACCCCACCATTACCCCACCGTTACCCCACCGTTACCCCACCGTTACCCCACCATTACCCCACCGTTACCCCACCGTTACCCACCGTTACCCCACCGTTACCCCACCGTTACCCCACCGTTACCCCACCGTTACCCCACCGTTACCCCACCGTTACCCCACCGTTACCCCACCGTTACCCCACCGTTACCCCACCGTTACCCCACCGTTACCCCACCGTTACCCCGTTACCCCACCGTTACCCCACCGTTACCCCACCGTTACCCCACCGTTACCCCACCGTTACCCCACCGTTACCCCACCGTTATTCCCACCGTTACCCCACCGTTACCCCACCGTTACCCCACCGTTACCCCACCGTTACCCCACCGTTACCCACCGTTACCCCACCGTTACCCCGTTACCCACGTTACCCCACCGTTACCCCACCGTTACCCCACCGTTACCCCACCATTACCCCACCGTTACCTACCACCATTACCCCACCGTTACCCCACCGTTACCCCACCGTTACCCCACCGTTACCCACCGTTACCCCACCATTACCCCACCGATACACCACCGTTACTCCACCGTTACCCCACCATTACCCCACCATTACCCCACCATTACCCCACCGTTACCCCACCATTACCCCACCGATACACCACCGTTACCCCACCATTACCCCACCATTACCGCACCGTTACCCACCGTTACCCCACCGTTACCCCACCGTTACCCCACCGTTACTCCACCGTCTGACTGCAGCCCGTCGTGCCGTGGTGTCACAGCCCTGCCGGTTCAACCCCTCTCACCACGGCCCAGAGCCCCCCCCCTCCCCAGTTGAGCTAACAGCCAAAGGAACAGCCAGTCGGTCAGCTGAGCAGCCAGTCGGTCAGCTGAGCAGCCAGTCGGTCAGCTGAGCAGCCAGTCGGTCAGCTGAGCAGCCAGGCCTGTAACGTTCAAGAACACCTGTTGAGCAGCGCAGGCAGCACACAGCAGCCCGACGGCTCCAATATACCTTCTAGCCATGAGCTCATCGGAACAGTCATTGAGAGAGTCGCTGCTGTAGCCCACGCTAGGCTAAACCTGGCGGGAGGTTTTGTTTTGCTACTTGGCTTGGAAATGAAACCAAACCTGTCAGGCGTCATCTAGCTGCTACAGAGTTTATTTATTTATAGACCTGAGAGAGGAGAGGAGGGGAGAGGAGAGGAGGAGAGAGAGGGGGAAGAGGAGAGGAGGAGAGAGAGGGGGAAGAGGAGGAGGAGAGTGGTGGAGGAAGAGAGGAGGGAGAGGTGAGAGTAGGGGAGATGATCGGAGGGGATGAGTGGAGAGGGGGAAGAGGAGAGTAAGGGAGGGGAGGAGAGAGGGGGAGAGGAGAGTAAGGGAGGGGAGGAGAGATGGGGAAGAGGAGAGTAAGGGAGGAGAGAGAGAGGGGATGGGAGGAAAGGAGAGAGAGGGGGAAGAGGAGAGGAGGGGATGAGAGGAGGGGGAAGAGGAGAGGAGGGGATGAGAGGAGGGGGAAGAGGAGAGTAGGGGAGGGGAAGGGAGGAGAGGGGAGAGAGGGGAAAGAGGAGGGGAGGAGAGGGAGATGAGAGAAATGGGGGAGAGGAGAGTAGGGGAGAGGAGAGAGGGGAGGAGAGTAGGGTAGCGGAGGAGAGGAGACTTGCTGCCATGAGCCAATATAGGTCTCAGTCAGGTCCAACAATGAGGTGATTCTGAAAGGGATTAGTTTGATTTCTGGATGGGTCCTAACCCCCTGGACTTCTGGATGGGTCCTAATCCCCTGGATTTCTGGATGGGTGCTATGAACTGGTCAACAGTAGAGCTCTATAGGACCTGGTCAACAGTAGAGCTCTATAGGACCTGGTCAACAGTAGAGCTCTATAGGACCTGGTCAACAGTAGAGCTCTATAGGACCTGGTCAACAGTAGAGCTCTATAGGACCTGGTCAACAGTAGAGCTCTATAGGACCTGGTCAACAGTAGAGCTCTATGGGACCTGGTCAACAGTAGAGCTCTATGGGACCTGGTCAACAGTAGAGCTCTATAGGACCTGGTCAACAGTAGAGCTCTATAGGACCTGGTCAACAGTAGAGCTCTATGGGACCTGGTCAACAGTAGAGCTCTATGGGACCTGGTCAACAGTAGAGCTCTATAGGACCTGGTCAACAGTAGAGCTCTATAGGACCTGGTCAACAGTAGAGCTCTATAGGACCTGGTCAACAGTAGAGCTCTATAGGACCTGGTCAACAGTAGAGCTCTATAGGAACTGGTCTACAGTAGAGCTCTATAGGACCTGGTCAACAGTAGAGTCCTATAGGACCTGGTCAACAGTAGAGCTCTATAGGACCTGGTCAACAGTAGAGCTCTGTAGGACCTGGTCAACAGTAGAGCTCTATAGGACCTGGTCAACAGTAGAGCTCTATGGGACCTGGTCAACAGTAGAGCTCTATAGGACCTGGTCAACAGTAGAGCTCTATAGGACCTGGTCAACAGTAGAGCTCTATAGGACCTGGTCAACAGTAGAGCTCTATAGGACCTGGTCAACAGTAGAGCTCTATAGGACCTGGTCAACAGTAGAGCTCTATAGGACCTGGTCAACAGTAGAGCTCTATAGGACCTGGTCAACAGTAGAGCTCTATGGGACCTGGTCAACAGTAGAGCTCTATGGGACCTGGTCAACAGTAGAGCTCTATAGGACCTGGTCAACAGTAGAGCTCTATAGGACCTGGTCAACAGTAGAGCTCTATAGGACCTGGTCAACAGTAGAGCTCTATAGGACCTGGTCAACAGTAGAGCTCTATGGGACCTGGTCAACAGTAGAGCTCTATGGGACCTGGTCAACAGTAGAGCTCTATGGGACCTGGTCAACAGTAGAGCTCTGTAGGACCTGGTCAACAGTAGAGCTCTATAGGACCTGGTCAACAGTAGAGTCCTTTAGGACCTGGTCAACAGTAGAGCTCTATAGGACCTGGTCAACAGTAGAGCTCTATAGGACCTGGTCAACAGTAAAGCTCTATAGGACCTGGTCAACAGTAGAGCTCTATAGGACCTGGTCAACAGTAGAGTCCTATAGGACCTGGTCAACAGTAGAGCTCTATAGGACCTGGTCAACAGTAGAGCTCTGTAGGACCTGGTCAACAGTAGAGCTCTATGGGACCTGGTCAACAGTAGAGCTCTATGGGACCTGGTCAACAGTAGAGCTCTATAGGACCTGGTCAACAGTAGAGCTCTATAGGACCTGGTCAACAGTAGAGCTCTATAGGACCTGGTCAACAGTAGAGCTCTATGGGACCTGGTCAACAGTAGAGCTCTATGGGACCTGGTCAACAGTAGAGCTCTATAGGACCTGGTCAACAGTAGAGCTCTATAGGACCTGGTCAACAGTAGAGCTCTATGGGACCTGGTCAACAGTAGAGCTCTGTAGGACCACGTGCAGTTAGAAGCCTGCTAGAGTCGTAGTACGGATGAAGCCTGCTAGAGTCGTAGTACGGATGAAGCCTGCTAGAGTCGTAGTACGGATGAAGCCTGCTAGAGTCGTAGTACGGATGAAGCCTGCTAGAGTCGTAGTACGGATGAAGCCTGCTAGAGTCGTAGTACGGATGAAGCCTGCTAGAGTCGTAGTACGGATGAAGCCTGCTAGAGTCGTAGTACGGATGAAGCCTGCTAGAGTCGTAGTACGGATGAAGCCTGCTAGAGTCGTAGTACGGATGAAGCCTGCTAGAGTCGTAGTACGGATGAAGCCTGCTAGAGTCGTAGTACGGATGAAGCCTGCTAGAGTCGTAGTACGGATGAAGCCTGACCTGGAACAGCTGGGGAGCTCTATGGGACCTGGTCACCGGTAGGGTCCTCTATAGGACCTGGTCTACAGTAGAGCTCTATAGGCACCTGGTCAACAGTAGAGCTCTATGGGACCTGGTCAACAGTAGAGCTCTATAGGGACCCTGGTCAACAGTAGAGCTCTATAGGACCTGGTCAGCAGTGAGGCTCTGCATGGACCTGGTCACGTAGTTCTCTATAGGACCTGGTCAACAGTAGAGCTCTATGGGAGCATTCGGCCTGGTCAACAGTAGAGCTCTATAGGACCTTTCGGCGGTCAACAGTAGATCTATATAGGATCCTGGTCTAAAGTAGTGCACTATATATATGGAATAGGGTGCCATAGGGCTCTGGTCTAAAGTAGTGCACTATATATAGGGAATAGGGTGCCATAGGGCTCTGGTCTAAAGTAGTGCACTATATAAGGAATAGGGTGCCATTGGGCCCTGGTCTAAAGTAGTGCACTAAATAGGGAATAGGGTGACATTTTGGATACACTTTGTATATTTACAGCCCTGCTCTGGTGGAGAGAAGTCACTTACAGTTGTGGGACCCCATCCAGCAGCCCACACGGCCAAGCCCTTATTACCCAGCCACAGTGTGGTCTACAGCAGGCTAGGAGATGAACCCACAGGCATGAGGTTATGGTTACTCAGGGAGGGAGGGAGGGAGGGAGAGAGAGAGAGGACAGTGAGAGGGAAAGGACAGTGAGAGGACAGTGAGAGAGAGGGAGAGCGTGGGAGAGGACAGTGAGAGAGAGGGAGAGGACAGTGAGAGAGAGGGAGAGGACAGTGAGAGGGAGAGGACAGTGAGAGAGAGGGAGAGGACATTGAGAGAGAGGGAGAGGACAGTGAGGGAGAGGACAGTGAGAGAGAGAGGGAGAGGACAGTGAGAGGACAGTGAGAGAGAGAGTGAGAGGGAGAGGACAGTGAGAGAGGGAGAGGACAGTGAGAGAGAGAGAGGACAGTGAGAAGGACATGAGAGAGGACAGTGAGAGAGAGGGAGAGAACAGTGAGAGAGAGGGAGAGGACAGTGAGGGAGAGGACAGTGAGAGAGAGAGAGGACAGTGAGGGAGAGGACAGTGAGGAAGGACAGTGAGAGAGGAGAGACAGTGAGAGAGAGGGAGAGGACAGTGAGGGAGAGGACAGTGAGTGAGAGAGAAGGACAGTGAGAGGACAGTGAGAGAGAGGAGAGCGTGAGAGGACATTGAGAGAGAGGGAGAGGCCAGTGAGAGGGAGAGGACAGTGAGAGAGAGGGAGAGGAGAGGGAGAGGACAGTGAGAGAGAGGGAGAGGACAGTGAGAGGGAGAGGACAGTGAGGGAGAGGACAGTGAGAGCGAGGCCTCATCTTCTCTGTTTCCTCCTCATAGTGAGGGGTTCAGGAACGTCCATCACTGGAGCTCCTCACCATCTGGTGGCCTGGTGACTCATGGCTGTTATCTATGGACTCTGTTATTCAACCAGCACAGTTCCCCTAGAGTTACTCAACATTAACATAGATCAGTCCCCTAGAGTTACTCAACATTAACATAGATCAGTCCCCTAGAGTTACTCAACATTAACATAGATCAGTCCCCTAGAGTTACTCAACATTAACATAGATCAGTTCCCCTAGAGTTACTCAACATTAACATAGATCAGTCCCCTACATTGATCAGTTCCCCTAGAGTTACTCAACATTAACATAGATCAGTCCCCTATCAGTTCCCCTAGAGTTACTCAACATTAACATAGATCAGTCCCCTAGAGTTACTCAACATTAACATAGATCAGTCCCCCTAGAGTTACTCAACATTAACATAGATCAGTTCCCCTAGAGTTACTCAACATTAACATAGATCAGTCCCCTAGAGTTACTCAACATGAACATAGATCAGTCCCCTACAGTTCCCCTAGAGTTACTCAACATTAACATAGATCAGTTCCCCTAGAGTTACTCAACATGAACATAGATCAGTTCCCCTAGAGTTACTCAACATTAACATAGATCAGTCCCTACATCCCCTAGAGTTACTCAACATTAACATAGATCAGTCCCCTACAGTTCCCCTATAGTTACTCAACATTAACATAGATCAGTTCCCCTAGAGTTACTCAACATTAACATAGATCAGTTCCCCTAGAGTTACTCAACATTAACATAGATCAGTCCCCTACAGTTCCCCTAGAGTTACTCAACATTAACATAGATCAGTTCCCCTAGAGTTACTCAACATTAACATAGATCAGTCCCCTACAGTTCCCCTAGAGTTACTCAACATTAACATAGATCAGTTCCCCTATAGTTACTCAACATTAGCATAGATCAGTTCCCCTAGAGTTACTCAACATGAACATAGATCAGTCCCCTAGAGTTATTCAACATTAACATAGAGCAGTTCCCCTATAGTTACTCAACATTAACATAGATCAGTCCCCAAGAGTTACTGAACATTAACATAGATCAGTCCCCTACAGTACCCCTGTAGTTACTCAACATTAACATAGATCAGTATCCTAGAG
>NW_025549214.1:0-15000 GCF_905237065.1 Salmo salar | reverse complement strand
GTGCGATATTATACAGGACATTGATCTAAATGTATCGTTGTAAAACGTGTGTTTTGTCAGTAAGCTCATCTGGTCCATACCTCCCACAGGGGAGAGAGAGAGAGAGAAGGAAGCACATGGTAGTGATTGACTCAGTGCCAGGGTGAAGGAGACCTGTTCCTCATCTAACCTAGCTGACACACACACACACACACACACTCCTGGCTGTCAGGGTTGGAGTGTGAAGGCTGAGCTGCAGGATTAGCTGAGGGCTTCAGCTGAAGGACAGAGGAGAACGACGAGGCTTAGTGTTTGGGGTCAGGAGGGAGAGAGACGGATAGGAATGTTCCTTGGAACGTTCTAGAATACTGGAGCGATGCAGACAGGGGCGATGCAGACAGGAGCGATGCAGGACAGGAGCGTTGCAGACAGGAGCGTTGCAGGACAGGAGCGTTGCAGACAGGAGCGTTGCAGACAGGAGCGTTGCAGACAGGGGCGATGCAGGACAGGAGCGATGCAGACAGGAGCGTTGCAGGACAGGAGCGTTGCAGGACAGGAGCGTTGCAGGACAGGAGCGTTGCAGACAGGAGCGTTGCAGACAGGAGCGTTGCAGGACAGGAGCGTTGCAGGACAGGAGCGTTGCAGACAGGAGCGTTGCAGACAGGAGCGTTGCAGGACAGGAGCGTTGCAGACAGGAGCGATGCAGACAGGAGCGTTGCAGACAGGAGCATTGCAGACAGGAGCGTTGCAGGACAGGAGCGTTGCAGACAGGAGCGTTGCAGACCTCTGTATAGCAGAAAGTAGAAAGTGGTGGTGATATATTCAGGCGGTGATATATTCAGGTGGTGGTGATATATTCAGGCGGTGGTGATATATTCAGGCGGTGGTGATATATTCAGGCGGTGGTGATATATTCAGGCGGTGGTGATATATTCAGGCGGTGGTGATATATTCAGGCGGTGGTGATATATTCAGGCGGTGGTGATATATTCAGGCGGTGGTGATATATTCAGGCGGTGGTGATATATTCAGGCGGTGGTGATATATTCTGGTGGTGATATATTCAGGCGGTGGTGATATATTCAGGCGGTGGTGATATATTCAGGCGGTGGTGATATATTCAGGCGGTGGTGATATAGTCAGGCGGTGGTGATATATTCAGGCGGTGGTGATATATTCAGGCGGTGGTGATATATTCAGGCGGTGGTGATATATTCAGGCGGTGGTGATATATTCAGGCGGTGGTGATATATTCAGGTGGTGGTGGTGGTGATATATTCAGGCGGTGGTGATATATTCAGGCGGTGGTGATATATTCAGGCGGTGGTGATATATTCAGGCGGTGGTGATATATTCAGGCGGTGGTGATATATTCAGGCGGTGGTGATATATTCAGGCGGTGGTGATATATTCAGGCGGTGGTGGTGGTGATATATTCAGGCGGTGGTGATATATTCAGGCGGTGGTGATATATTCAGGCGGTGGTGATATATTCAGGCGGTGGTGATATATTCAGGCGGTGGTGATATATTCAGGCGGTGGTGATATATTCAGGCGGTGGTGATATATTCAGGCGGTGGTGATATATTCAGGCGGTGGTGATATATTCAGGCGGTGGTGATATATTCAGGTGGTGATATATTCAGGCGGTGGTGATATATTCAGGTGGTGGTGGTGGTGATATATTCAGGCGGTGGTGATATATTCAGGCGGTGGTGATATATTCAGGCGGTGGTGATATATTCAGGCGGTGGTGATATATTCAGGCGGTGGTGATATATTCAGGCGGTGGTGATATATTCAGGCGGTGGTGATATATTCAGGCGGTGGTGATATATTCAGGCGGTGGTGATATATTCAGGTGGTGGTGGTGGTGATATATTCAGGTGGTGGTGGTGGTGATATATTCAGGCGGTGGTGATATATTCAGGCGGTGGTGATATATTCAGGCGGTGGTGATATATTCAGGCGGTGGTGATATATTCAGGTGGTGGTGGTGGTGATATATTCAGGCGGTGGTGATATATTCAGGCGGTGGTGATATATTCAGGCGGTGGTGATATATTCAGGCGGTGGTGATATATTCAGGCGGTGGTGATATATTCAGGCGGTGGTGATATATTCAGGCGGTGGTGATATATTCAGGCGGTGGTGATATATTCAGGTGGTGGTGGTGGTGATATATTCAGGCGGTGGTGATATATTCAGGCGGTGGTGATATATTCAGGCGGTGGTGATATATTCAGGCGGTGGTGATATATTCAGGCGGTGGTGATATATTCAGGCGGTGGTGATATATTCAGGCGGTGGTGATATATTCAGGCGGTGGTGATATATTCAGGCGGTGGTGATATATTCAGGCGGTGGTGATATATTCAGGCGGTGGTGATATATTCAGGCGGTGGTGATATATTCAGGCGGTGGTGATATATTCAGGCGGTGGTGATATATTCAGGCGGTGGTGATATATTCAGGCGGTGGTGATATATTCAGGTGGTGGTGGTGGTGATATATTCAGGCGGTGGTGATATATTCAGGCGGTGGTGATATATTCAGGCGGTGGTGATATATTCAGGCGGTGGTGATATATTCAGGCTGGTGATATATTCAGCGGTGGTGATATATTCAGGCGGTGGTGATATATTCAGGCGGTGGTGATATATTCAGGCGGTGGTGATATATTCAGGCGGTGGTGATATATTCAGGCGGTGGTGATATATTCAGGCGGTGGTGATATATTCAGGCGGTGGTGATATATTCGGGTTCTTAGTTTCAGGAGGAAGAGAAAACTTTGGATAAACACAGATCTGTTCCACTCAGTAGAAATCAATTTTAGCATCTCAAAAATATTTGTCAGTTTTCACATCAAGTGGTGTGTGTGTGTGTGTGTGTGTGTGTGTGTGTGTGTGTGTGTGTGTGTGTGTGTGTGTGTGTGTGTGTGTGTGTGTGTGTGTGTGTGTGTGTGGGCCCCTGCCAGATGTCATACTGTAGCTAGTTGCTGCTGCCGGGTGCCAGTGGGGTCCCCCCCCCCATACCAGGGCCGAGCAGAACGGCCGTGAGCTGATGTCTGCCAGCTCCGTGTGAGGCCGCTCTACACAAACATTCACCCGTCCCGACCCCTGGTCCCGGGCCTTCAGCCCCCACCTCATCCCCTGTGTTGCTCTTGGAGCCTACGGCCCTGTTGGAGCCTCTTTCCCTGCAGCCTTGTAGCCAGCCCAGCATTCTGCTCTCTCATATCCTCCCCTCCCCCCTCTCCTCTCCTCTCCTCTCCTCTCCTCTCCTCTCCTCTCCTCTCCTCTCCTCTCCTCTCCTCTCCTCTCCTCTCCTCTCCTCTCCTCTCCTCTCCTCTCCTCTCCTCTCCTCTCCTCTCCTCTCCTCTCCTCTGTTCTCCCCTCCCCTCCCCTCGCCTCCCCTCCTCTCCTCTCCTCTCTCTCCACTACCTTGTGTGGTAGGCCACATAACGGGACCGCCGAGTGCTGAAGCGTGTAGCGCGTAACAATCATCTGTCCTCGGTTGCAACACTCCACTACCGAGTTCCAAACTGCCTCTGGAAGCAACGTCAGCACAACAACTGTTCGTCTGGAGCTTCATGAAATGGGTTTCCATGGCTGAGCAGCCGCACACAAGCCCAACATCACCATGCACAATGCCAAGCGTCGGCTGGAGGGGTGTAAAGCTCGCCGCCATTGGACTCTGGATCAGAGGAAACACGTTCTCTGGAGTGATGAATCAGGAGAACGCTACCTGCCCCAATGCATAGTGCCAACTGTAAAGTTTGGTGGAGGAGGAGGAATAATGGTCTGGGGCTGTTTTCCATGTTTCGGGCCCCTTAGTTCCAGTGAAGGGAAATCTTAACGCTACAACATACAATGACATTCTAGACGATTCTGTGCTTCCAACTTTGTGGCAACAGATTGGGGAAGGCCCTTTCCTGTTTCAGCAGGACAATGCCCCCGTGCACAAAGCGAGGTCCATACAGAAATGGTTTGTCGTGATCGATGTGGAAGAACTTGACTGGCCTGCACAGAGCCCTGACCTCAACCCCATCGAACCCCTTTGGGATGAACTGGAACGGCGACTACAAGCCAGACCTAATCACCCAACATCAGTGCCCGACCTCACTAATGCTCTTGTGGCTGAATGGAAGCAAGTCCCATCAGCAATGTTCCAACATCTAGTGGAAAGCCTTCCCAGAAGAGTGGAGGCTGTTATAGCAGCAATGTTTCAACATCTAGTGGAAAGCCTTCCCAGAAGAGTGGAGGCTGTTATAGCAGCAATGTTCCAACATCTAGTGGAAAGCCTTCCCAGAAGAGTGGAGGCTGTTACAGCAGCAATGTTCCAACATCTAGTGGAAAGCCTTCCCAGAAGAGTGGAGGCTGTTATAGCAGCAATGTTCCAACATCTAGTGGAAAGCCTTCCCAGAAGAGTGGAGGCTGTTATAGCAGCAATGTTCCAACATCTAGTGGAAAGCCTTCCCAGAAGAGTGGAGGCTGTTATAGCAGCAATGTTCCAACATCTAGTGGAAAGCCTTCCCAGAAGAGTGGAGGCTGTTATAGCAGCAATGTTCCAACATCTAGTGGAAAGCCTTCCCAGAAGAGTGGAGGCTGTTATAGCAGCAATGTTCCAACATCTAGTGGAAAGCCCTCCCAGAAGAGTGGAGGCTGTTATAGCAGCAATGTTCCAACATCTAGTGGAAAGCATTCCCAGAAGAGTGGAGGCTGTTATAGCAGCAATGTTCCAACATCTAGTGGAAAGCATTCCCAGAAGAGTGGAGGCTGTTATAGCAGCAATGTTCCAACATCTAGTGGAAAGCCTTCCCAGAAGAGTGGAGGCTGTTATAGCAGCAATGTTCCAACATCTAGTGGAAAGCCCTCCCAGAAGAGTGGAGGCTGTTATAGCAGCAAAGGGGGAACCAACTCCATGATTTCAGAATGAGATGTTGGACCAGCAGGTGTCCTGTTGGTCATGTAGTTGAATGCTTTGTGCTCTCTCTCTCTCTCTCTCTGAGAAGCAGAGCTGTCTGAATCAGACTACAAGGTCAGGACTGATGGAGCAGGCAGGAGAAATGTTGTCTTTTTAGATCAATCTGGCAAGCGGCATTATGGCGTTATGGCGTTATGGCCCCGACCACTGAAATCATTTCAATAAATACACGGATGAGAAGTGTATCTCAGCTCGGTTCTAGTCAAGTTTCTCTGGTTGCTGAGTCACTCTGTGTCGTCGTGGTGTGATGTCATTGCAGGCTGCGGTGACGGTCCCCGTTGCCGTGTCGATGTCCAAGCGGAGGGAGGACGAGGTGTCTGTGGGGAGCATGCCATTCGCCAAGCAGCCGTCCAATCAGGCCTCAGACTACGCCAGCAGCCCGGTCAAGACCAAGACTGTCACAGGTGGGTACAGTCTCCATCTCTGTCTTCACCTATGTTACCTGAGGGGTTTCCCAGGTAGGAACACACAGTGATGTCTCTCTGGGTCTCTGTCTCTCTGGGTCTCTATCTCTGGGTCTCTGTCTCTCTATGTCTCTGTCTCTCTGGGTTTCTGTCTCTCTGAGTCTCTGTCTCTCTGGGTCTCTGTCTCTCTGGGTCTCTGTCTCTCTGGGTCTCTGTCTCTGGGTTTCTGGGTCTCTGTCTCTCTGGGTCTCTGTCTCTCTGTCTCTCTGGGTCTCTGTGTCTCTGGGTCTCTGTCTCTCTGGGTCTCTGTCTCTGTCTCTCTGGGTCTCTGTCTCTGTCTCTCTGGGTCTCTGTCTCTCTGTCTCTCTGGGTCTCTGTCTCTCTGGGTCTCTATCTCTCTGGGTCTCTGTCTCTCTGGGTCTCTGTCTCTGGGTTTCTGGGTCTCTGTCTCTCTGGGTCTCTGTCTCTCTGTCTCTCTGTCTCTCTGGGTCTCTGTCTCTCTGGGTCTCTGTCTCTCTGGGTCTCTGTCTCTCTATCTCTCTGGGTCTCTGTCTCTCTGGGTCTCTGTCTCTCTGTCTCTCTGGGTCTCTGTCTCTCTGTCTCTCTGGGTCTCTGTCTCTCTGTCTCTCTGGGTCTCTGTCTCTCTGGGTCTCTGTCTCTCTGGGTCTCTGTCTCTCTGTCTCTCTGGGTCTCTGTCTCTCTGGGTCTCTGGTCTCTCTGGGTCTCTGGGTCTCTGTCTCTCTGTCTCTCTGTCTCTCTGGGTCTCTGTCTCTCTGTCTCTCTGGGTCTCTGGGTCTCTGTCTCTCTGGGTCTCTGTCTCTATCTCTCTGGGTCTCTGTCTCTCTGGGTCTCTGTCTCTGGGTTTCTGGGTCTCTGTCTCTCTGGGTCTCTGTCTCTCTGTCTCTCTGTCTCTCTGGGTCTCTGTCTCTCTGTCTCTCTGTCTCTCTATCTCTCTGGGTCTCTGTCTCTCTGGGTCTCTGTCTCTCTGTCTCTCTGGGTCTCTGTCTCTCTGTCTCTCTGGGTCTCTGTCTCTCTGGGTCTCTGTCTCTCTGGGTCTCTGTCTCTCTATCTCTCTGGGTCTCTGTCTCTCTGGGTCTCTGTCTCTCTGGGTCTCTGTCTCTCTGGGTCTCTGTCTCTCTGTCTCTCTGTCTCTCTGGGTCTCTGTCTCTCTGTCTCTCTGGGTCTCTGTCTCTCTGGGTCTCTGTCTCTCTGGGTCTCTGTCTCTCTATCTCTCTGGGTCTCTGTCTCTCTGGGTCTCTGTCTCTCTGTCTCTCTGGGTCTCTGTCTCTCTGTCTCTCTGGGTCTCTGTCTCTCTGTCTCTCTGTCTCTCTGGGTCTCTGTCTCTCTGGGTCTCTGTCTCTCTGGGTCTCTGTCTCTCTGTCTCTCTGGGTCTCTGTCTCTCTGGGTCTCTGGTCTCTCTGGGTCTCTGGGTCTCTGTCTCTCTGGGTCTCTGTCTCTCTGGGTCTCTGTCTCTCTGGGTCTCTGTCTCTCTGGGTCTCTGTCTCTCTATCTCTCTGGGTCTCTGTCTCTCTGGGTCTCTGTCTCTCTGTCTCTCTGGGTCTCTGTCTCTCTGTCTCTCTGGGTCTCTGTCTCTCTGGGTCTCTGTCTCTCTGGGTCTCTGTCTCTCTGGGTCTCTGTCTCTCTGGGTCTCTGTCTCTCTGGGTCTCTGTCTCTCTATCTCTCTGGGTCTCTGTCTCTCTGGGTCTCTGTCTCTCTGTCTCTCTGGGTCTCTGTCTCTCTGGGTCTCTGTCTCTCTGTCTCTCTGTCTCTCTGGGTCTCTGTCTCTCTGTCTCTCTGTCTCTCTGTCTCTCTGGGTCTCTGTCTCTCTGGGTCTCTGTCTCTCTATCTCTCTGGGTCTCTGTCTCTCTGGGTCTCTGTCTCTCTGTCTCTCTGGGTCTCTGTCTCTCTGGGTCTCTGTCTCTCTGTCTCTCTGGGTCTCTGTCTCTCTGGGTCTCTGTCTCTCTGTCTCTCTGTCTCTCTGGGTCTCTGTCTCTCTGTCTCTCTGGGTCTCTGTCTCTCTGTCTCTCTGTCTCTCTGGGTCTCTGTCTCTCTGGGTCTCTGTCTCTCTGGGTCTCTGTCTCTCTGGGTCTCTGTCTCTCTGGGTCTCTGTCTCTCTATCGCTCTGGGTCTCTGTCTCTCTGGGTCTCTGTCTCTGTCTCTCTGGGTCTCTGTCTCTCTGGGTCTCTGTCTCTCTGTCTCTCTGGGTCTCTGTCTCTCTGTCTCTCTGTCTCTCTGGGTCTCTGTCTCTCTGGGTCTCTGTCTCTCTATCTCTCTGGGTCTCTGTCTCTCTGGGTCTCTGTCTCTCTGGGTCTCTGTCTCTCTGGGTCTCTGTCTCTCTGTCTCTCTGGGTCTCTGTCTCTCTGGGTCTCTGTCTCTCTGTCTCTCTGTCTCTCTGTCTCTCTGGGTCTCTGTCTCTCTGGGTCTCTGTCTCTCTGTCTCTCTGTCTCTCTGGGTCTCTGTCTCTCTGTCTCTCTGGGTCTCTGTCTCTCTGGGTCTCTGTCTCTCTGGGTCTCTGTCTCTCTGGGTCTCTGTCTCTCTGGGTCTCTGTCTCTCTGGGTCTCTGTCTCTCTGTCTCTCTGGGTCTCTGTCTCTCTGGGTCTCTGTCTCTCTGGGTCTCGGCCCGCCACCTGAGTGATCCTGTGCTGTAGATGTTATACCACTCTGGTTGTTTTCCATGTTGCCATGTGTCTGTTGCTGTGTGTCTGTTTATACTGTATCTGGGCCCAGAAGCTGCTTTAGGCCACTTTTCCACTTACTGGGACCCCCCTCATTGAAAACAGTCATTTCCTTGGATGAGATGCCGGTGCAGAGAAAAATACTCCTCCCATTCCCTCCAGCCTGGTGGCTTGGGGTTCCTCAGCTGGAAACTCTGAGCTCCTGGAGGAGAGGAGGAAGGGAGGAGAGGAGGAAGGGAGGAGAGGAGGAAAGGAGGAGGAAGGGAGGAGAGGAGGATAGGAGGAGAGGACGATAGGAGGAGAGGAGGATAGGAGGAGAGGAGGAAGGGATGAGAGGATGAAGGGAGAAGAGGAGGAAGGGAGGAGAGGAGGACAGGAGGAAGGGAGGACAGGAGGAAGGGAGGAAGGGAGGAAAAGAGGAGAGGAGGAAGGGAGGAGAGGAGGAAAGGAGGAGGAAGGGAGGAGAGGAGGATAGGAGGAGAGGAGGAAGGGATGAGAGGATGAAGGGAGAAGAGGAGGAAGGGAGGAGAGGAGGACAGGAGGAAGGGAGGACAGGAGGAAGGGAGGAAGGGAGGAAAAGAGGAGAGGAGGAAGGGAGGAAAGGAGGGGAGAAGGAGATGAGGAAATGAGGAGAGGATGAAGGGAGGATAGGAGGAGGGGAGGAAGGGAGGAAAGGAGGAGAGGAGGAAGGGAGGATAGGAGAGGAGGAAGGGAAGGGAGGAGGAAGGGTGGAGAGGAGGAGGAAGGGAGGAGAGGAGGAAGAGAGGGAGGAGAGGAGGAGAGGAGGAAGGGAGGATGCATAGAGCCCCAGCCAGGAGTGCACTACATCACAGCAGGTCTTTTCCTGAACACACACACACACACACACACACACACACACACACCACACCACACCACACACACACACCACACACACACACACACACACACACCACACACACACACACACACACACACACACACACACACACACACACACACACACACACACACACACACACACACACACACACACACACACACACACACACACACACAGAGAGTTACCTGGGAGTATCTGCAGCCTGTGTAGGAGCTGTAACAACCCAGGGACTCTACACCCTGAACTGGACTCAGGTTTACAGACTCTCTCATTTCACTATTGATTCTTCATTGATGTGATTCAATGGGATCAGATGGCTCCATCAGAGAGCTGAGTGAGGACAGTGTTTCTGAGTTTGGCAGGGGGCTACATACACCAGGGTCCATATCCACAAAGAGTCTTGGAGTAGGCGTACAGATCTAGGATCAGGTCATAAAGAGGCTCAGAGTAGGAGATATAGGATCAGGTCATAAAGAGTCTCAGAGAAGGAGATATAGGATCAGGTCATAAAGAGTCTCAGTAGGAGATCTAGGATCAGGTCATAAACTACCTATCATATTTACCTACAGTATTTAGAATTTCTACAGTATTTACCTACAGTATTTCCCTACAGTGTTCCCCTACAGTGTTTCCCTACAGTATTCCCCTACAGTATTCCCCTACAGTATTTCCCTACAGTATTCCCCTACAGTATTCCCCTACAGTGTTTCTCTACAGTGTTTCCCTACAGTATTTCCCTACAGTATTCCCCTACAGTATTCCCCTACAGTATTCCCCTACAGTATTTCCCTACAGTGTTTCCCTACAGTGTTTCTCTACAGTATTTCCCTACAGTATTTCCCTACAGTATTTGTTTCTACAGTGTTTCCCTACAGTATTTCCCTACAGTATTTGTTTCTACAGTATTTCCCTACAGTGTTTCCCTACAGTATTTCCCTACAGTATTTAAACTTCAGCTCCTCTCAGACACGTTATGGTTGAACAAGGCTCTGCCAAAAGATTGCAACAAGCAACGTTCGTTGGAAATAAGCATGTTTTTTTTAAATGTTTTTATTAGTTGAGTGCCTTGGAAATGTCTTCCCACCAGGAGATGAGATTGGGCCCCTGCTTTCTCCTCAGTAAAGTCATCTTCTCCCTGTAAATACTAGCATGTGTATTTCCCCGTTGAGTGTTTTGATAGGAAAATGCTCCTATGACATTTCTAGCACTAAATAATCCATTAGGGATCTTTCCAAGCTCTTTAAAGATGCTGAAAGCTCAGCAGTGAAAAGGTCAAGCGGCGTTTTAATCTCAACTAAATGCCTTTCCCCCCCCCCCCCCCATATCACACTGCCTTTTGTTTATTCACGTCTCTACTACAGTACATTTCCTCATTTAAAAATGGAGTTGGTAAACAGTCGGTTAAACAGTTGGTAAACAGTCGGTTAAACAGTCAGCCGAGGCTCCCAGTGTATACAAACCGCTCTAGCAATCTGCAGCGTGTTACTAGCACCTTCTCACAACTCTACCTTAGGTCCCGTCTGCCCGTCGGTGTTTTCTCCTCAGGGTTTTGACTAAAAATAAACTAGTTTATATATATATATATACCGGCCATTTGAATAGGCACTCTGTTGTTCAGTCTGGACCAGGAAGTGGGCAGCCATATGGTCTGTGTTTTAGTCTGATACGTCCAGTGTGATGTTTCTACGTATGTTACCATGTATGTTACCATGTACGGTATAGTACATGATGAGAACGATAGGATCACTGACTCTTCTGTTTAGTCCATTACCAAAATATATGACCGACCACCTCGATTAGGTCTTATGTAGCAATATTTTAATTAATTATAATTATTATTTTTTTAATTTTTTTTACATTGGATTAAAGTAGAGACTCAAGAGCTATAAAATGTTAGATCAACACTACAGTTGAGGAACAATGGGGAAAGTAATTCTGCTTTGATCAACTTGTAAACTCACTTTTTTGAGAAAATGACCCCTTGAATGTTTTGGTACCTACTGGAGAGATCTTCTTTGTCTACACGCCATTCAGCATCGTTCACACCCTCTTAAGCCTTTAGCCCCACCCATCTCTTTAAGGATTCACATCTGAGGCCATCTGCTAAACAGAAGGAGTAATCTACTAAACAACCAAAGATTACAAGACTAAAAGTGGTGAAAGTAGTAGCCCCGAATAAGGAAAAACTCCGGGTATAAATACACTTTAATCTATTCCTTGGCTTTTATCATAATCTGATTTTGGTGTAGGTCATGTTGTTCTTCACATTACCGTCTCTGGTAAACACAAACTATATCAAATAAAATAAAAGTACTTGTCACATGCAACAGTATACAAAAGGTGTAAACGGTAGAGTGGAAATGGTTATTTGCATAATAGCAACATAAAAAAAAACAGGAAGTGTCCAGATAAAAATGATTTGTCAAAATATTTTATAATTTATTAGACGATTCTTACCCAGACAGCCTGTACAGTTTATTTCGCCCACATTGTCAAGTCACTCCGGTTCACACACTGACCGTTGTGCAGGAAGGAAGTAGTTTCCCCACTGATCTGTGTCTGCTAAACTCACGGCAGGAAATATTGTTGAGGATATATAGTAGCAACACTTCTCCGTGGATACCGTCACTTCCTGAACATGCTCATGTTATAGACAGAAACATGCTTACATGGCAGACCAATCAGAACTCATCTCTCGGCATGTCCAGCCCATCCATTATCTCAGCCAATCCATGGCTCCAGCCAATCCATGGCTCCAGCCAATCCATGGCTCCAGCCAATCCATGGCTCCAGCCAATCCATGGCTCCAGCCAATCCATGGCTCCAGCCAATCCAAGGCTCCAGCCAATCCATGGCTCCAGCCAATCCAAGGTTCCTTTTTTCCGTGGCTAAACCACTTAACTATTTTATTAGTGTTTTACAGACTGGCGTACACGTTTCTTATTAAGGCACATGAAAGTTCACAGGGTTTCAGAAGTGTTTTTTCCTGCCCAAATGTCTTCCCTGTGGCTCAGCTGGTAGAGCATGGTGTTTGCAACGCCAGGGTTGTGGGTTCGATTCCCACGGGGGGGCCAGTACAACAAAAACATTTTTTTTTAAATGCACGAAATGAAATGTATGCATTCACTACTGTAAGTCGCTCTGGATAAGAGCGTCTGCTAAATGACTAAAATGTAAAATGCAATTTTTTATTTTTTTTATTTAAATAAAATAAATATCACGTGCCTCTACTGTGAAGTATTAAGATGTGAAGTAGCTTCCTGGGACGGACCATATATTTCCCTGTGAAACCCAAGGCTTTGCGAAATGTCGTCACTTTGTCACAGCTCAAAACGACATGACACATTTCCCTCTGGAAATAGCTGTGTCATCCCAGAACAAATGGTTTCCGAGTGGAATCACAATCAGGACGTTTTTTGGGGGGGGGCTAGAAGCATTTAGACTGTTGGTTTGTCGTTGTGTTACAATAAGTCTCCCATCTCCTAGTTCAATCAGACAATCAGACCTGCGCTGGTTCAACTCATCTGCTACAGCACTGAGCTTAGGATGCCTTTCAAATGGTACCCTATTCCCTATGTAGTGCACTACTATAGACCAGGACTCAATGGAACCCTATTCCCTATATAGTGCACTACTATAGACCAGGACCCAATGGAACCCTATTCCCTATATAGTGCACTACTATAGACCAGGACCCACCCTATTCCCTATATAGTGCACTACTATAGACCAGGACCCAATGGAACCCTATTCCCTATGTAGTGTACTACTGTATACCAGGACCCACCCTATTCCCTATGTAGTGCACTACTATAGACCAGGACCCAATGGAACCCTATTCCCTATGTAGTACACTACTTTATACCAGGACCCAATGGTACCCTGATCCCTATGTAGTGCACTACTTTAGACCAGGACCCAATGGAACCCTATTCCCTATATAGTGCACTACTTTAGACCAGGACCCAATGGAACCCTATTCCCTATGTAGTGCACTACTATAGTCCAGGACCCAATGGAACCCTATTCCCTATATAGTGCACTACTTTAGACCAGGACCCAATGGTACCCTATTCCCTATGTAGTGCACTACTATAGACCAGGACCCAATGGAACCCTATTCCCTATATAGTGCACTACTGTAGACCAGGACCCACCCTATTCCCTATATAGTGCACTACTTTAGACCAGGGCCCAATGGCACCCTATTCCCTATATAGTGCACTACTATAGACCAGGGCCCAATGGCACCCTATTCCCTATGTAGTGCACTACTTTAGACCAGGACCCAATGGAACCCTATTCCCTATATAGTGCACTACTGTAGACCAGGACGCACCCTATTCCCTATATAGTGCACTACTGTAGACCAGGACACACCCTATTCCCTATGTAGTGCACTACTTTAAACCAGGACCCAATGGCACCCTATTCCCTATGTAGTGCACTACTTTAGACCAGGACCCTATAGAACCCTATTCCCTATGTAGTGCACTACTTTAGTCTGACGTGCCACACAAACGGACACATTGTAAATAAACAGAGGGGGCAGATCTGACTGGTCCGTTTCGGGTTTGAGCTGAGGGGTTGTGAGGGTACCGACTGAGGGAAGTTGTGGTTTACTTTACCTGATCACAGGCTTTCCCAGGGTATTGAATATTCATGTTCTCCCTGATGTTCTGATTTGTTCATTTTTATTCCCCGGGAGGATTTTGGTTTCAGTCGTAAGGATGACCTCTGAGAGTTTACTGAAGCACTCATTAGTCTCATAATGGAGGGGGGAGAAGAGAAGGGAAAAAAAAGGATTTTCAAATGTTTTTTTGTGCGTTGTTCAAAAGATCCCTTCAAAAACAATTGTAGTGTCTGCTTTCAATTGACCATTTGAATCCATGCCTGGTACTTTATGATGTACAGAGAGAGAGAGTATGTTGTTTTGTTACACACAGATCCCATAACTACAGCTCTATGGTAATCAGGAGGGACTGAGCGTGGGCCCTGAGAGGGGCCCTGGGAACTCACACAGACCCCATAACTACAGCTCTATGGTAATCAGGAGGGACTGAGCGTGGGCCCTGAGAGGGGCCCCCCCGGGAACTCACACAGACCCCATAACTACAGCTCTATGGTAATCAGGAGGGACTGAGCGTGGGCCCTGAGAGGGGCCCTGGGAACTCACACAGACCCCATAACTACAGCTCTATGGTAATCAGGAGGGACTGAGCGTGGGCCCTGAGAGGGGCCCTGGGAACTCACACAGACCCCATAACTACAGCTCTATGGTAATCAGGAGGGACTGAGCGTGGGCCCTGAGAGGGGCCCCCCCCGGGAACTCACACAGACCCCATAACTACAGCTCTATGGTAATCAGGAGGGACTGAGCGTGGGCCCTGAGAGGGGCCCCCCCCGGGAACTCACACAGACCCCATAACTACAGCTCTATGGTAATCAGGAGGGACTGAGAGTGGGCCCTGAGAGGGGCCCTGGGAACTCACACAGACCCCATAACTACAGCTCTATGGTAATCAGGAGGGACTGAGCGTGGGCCCTGAGAGGGGCCCTGGGAACTCACACAGACCCCATAACTACAGCTCTATGGTAATCAGGAGGGACTGAGCGTGGGCCCTGAGAGGGGCCCCCCCTGGGAACTCACACAGACCCCATAACTACAGCTCTATGGTAATCAGGAGGGACTGAGCGTGGGCCCTGAGAGGGGCCCTGGAAACTCACACAGACACACAGATCTATTTAATTTCCCCCAGTAGTAGCTGAAGGCTGGGTGATATCATAGGATAGTGACGCCTCGCTCCGCTTCACCACTGGCCTGAGACTAGTGAGGAAGGACAACTCCTCTTCATCACTGGCCTGAGACTAGCGAGGGAGGACAGCTCCTCTTCATCACTGGCCTGAGACTAGTGAGGTAGGACAGCTCCTCTTCACCACTGGCCTGAGACTAGTGAGGAAGGACAGCTCCTCTTCATCACTGGCCTGAGACTAGTGAGGGAGGACAGATCCTCTTCACCACTGGCCTGAGACTAGTGAGGAAGGACAACTCCTCTTCATCACTGGCCTGAGACTAGTGAGGGAGGACAGATCCTCT
>NW_025549213.1:35000-42123 GCF_905237065.1 Salmo salar | reverse complement strand
ACTACTACTACTACTACTACTACGCTTGGGTTCAGTCTTTAGCTGGATAATAAAAGATCAAAGTATAGATTGTCTGCATTTTTATCTCGACTTTCTTTGGTCGAGCCAGATGAGATCTTTGAAGAACAGGAATCCGCATGGAGACGTGGCCCAGTACGTAGCGTTGGACTCACCGCGTCACGTTTCCCTGTATGCGTTAGCTTTCCTGTCGGGTCGATAATGTCCTGCATTGACAGCATTATATAAAACAAGAGTGATTATCTCTTAAGCACATCCTAATGTCGATATATATAAAATACTGTTGCTATTGATTATTTGTAATTATTGTTCCTGATTAATAGATTTGACCACTGTTGATGACATTCAATCTGCATAGTCGTTCTGACTCAAATATATCCTAATGATTTCTGGCTAACTAAATAGAGAGGTGTATATGCCTCTATAAATGAAGTTTAATTTGATTTATGCCTACTAATGTTTACGTGGACTTGAATCCAGGCGACAAAACAATACACCAAATTCATAAATGGGCACCGACCTATTTATGAAACTATCTACAGGATTTAGTATGAATTTAGTTTGTTTTATTTTCTTAAAACATTTCTTTGTTAATTGTCATTCTATAATGTATGCTTTATTATAATGATTAAATCAAATCGAATCCTATTGACTTTCCGATTCATTTAAAGATAGGTAAGCCCTATGGGAATGTTTTTTTGGTATTTAATAAAAGGAGTCCCACACTCTATATACAAGCTCCCAGTAATTTAAACCATCAATGTTTCGGCATCACTGGGCCATCTTCTGAGTGTTTATTTATCAATGTCTTATATATGCAACTAATATCTGCCTAAAACAATACCCCTGTACACCCAATAACTGTGTTTAAAAGCCAGACTCAGTTCCCAAAACAAAGTGATACAAATTGAAGGTTTTACTAATTATAAGTACATCAGCATTGTTTACAAATTGAAGGTCAGATTTCTCCAGGTCATTATGACGCATAGGCCTGGTGCACGATTCATCAATACTACGACAATACATCAACAATACATATCTCGCTATATCCCCACAATACAAACAACACATCAACAATACATATCTAGCTATATCCCTCCCATTACAAACAACACATCAACAATACATATCTTGCTATATCCCCACAATACAAACAACACATCAACAATACATATCTAGCTATATCCCCACAATACAAACAACACATCAACAATACATATCTAGCTATATCCCCACAATACAAACAACACATCAACAATACATATCTAGCTATATCCTCACAATACAAACAACACATCAACAATACATATCTAGCTATATCCCTCCCAATACAAACAACACATCAACAATACATATCTAGCTATATCCCCACAATACAAACAACACATCAACAATACATATCTAGCTATATCCCTCCCATTACAAACAACACATCAACAATACATATCTTGCTATATCCCCACAATACAAACAACACATCAACAATACATATCTAGCTATATCCCCACAATACAAACAACACATCAACAATACATATCTAGCTATATCCCTCCCAATACAAACAACACATCAACAATACATATCTAGCTATATCCCTCCCAATACTAACAACACATCAACAATACATATCTAGCTATATCCCCACAATACAAACAACACATCAACAATACATATCTAGCTATATCCCTCCCATTACAAACAACACATCAACAATACATATCTAGCTATATCCCCACAATACAAACAACACATCAACAATACATATCTAGCTATATCCCTCCCATTACAAGCAACACATCAACAATACATATCTTGCTATATCCCCACAATACAAACAACACATCAACAATACATATCTAGCTATATCCCCACAATACAAACAACACATCAACAATACATATCTAGCTATATCCCTCCCAATACAAACAACACATCAACAATACATATCTAGCTATATCCCTCCCAATACTAACAACACATCAACAATACATATCTAGCTATATCCTCACAATACAAACAACACATCAACAATACATATCTAGCTATATCCCTCCCAATACAAACAACACATCAACAATACATATCTAGCTATATCCCCACAATACAAACAACACATCAACAATACATATCTAGCTATATCCCTCCCATTACAAGCAACACATCAACAATACATATCTTGCTATATCCCCACAATACAAACAACACATCAACAATACATATCTAGCTATATCCCCACAATACAAACAACACATCAACAATACATATCTAGCTATATCCCTCCCAATACAAACAACACATCAACAATACATATCTAGCTATATCCCTCCCAATACTAACAACACATCAACAATACATATCTAGCTATATCCTCACAATACAAACAACACATCAACAATACATATCTAGCTATATCCCTCCCAATACAAACAACACATCAACAATACATATCTAGCTATATCCCCACAATACAAACAACACATCAACAATACATATCTAGCTATATCCCTCCCATTTCAAACAACACATCAACAATACATATCTAGCTATATCCCCACAATACAAACAACACATCAACAATACATATCTAGCTATATCCTCACAATACAAACAACACATCAACAATACATATCTAGCTATATCCCTCCCAATACAAACAACACATCAACAATACATATCTAGCTATATCCCCACAATACAAACAACACATCAACAATACATATCTAGCTATATCCCTCCCATTACAAACAACACATCAACAATACATATCTAGCTATATCCCCACAATACAAACAACACATCAACAATACATATCTAGCTATATCCCTCCCATTTCAAACAACACATCAACAATACATATCTAGCTATATCCCTCCCAATACAAACAACACATCAACAATACATATCTAGCTATATCCCTCCCAATACAAACAACACTCAAAAATGAGAGTTGAGTGATACAGAATAAACGTGTAATTTAGCAGACAAATGCATGTCGTAACAGTTAATAATATTGGCTCCTGGCTGCCAGTCGGTCTGTTAGACAGGAAACACTGGTGGGTCTGTCTGTTAGACAGGAAACACTGGTGGGTCTGTCTGCTAGACAGGAAACACTGGTGGGTCTGTCTGCTAGACAGGAAACACTGGTGGGTCTGTCTGCTAGACAGGAAACACTGGTGGATCTGTCTGCTAGACAGGAAACACTGGTGGATCTCTCTGCTAGACAGGAAACACTGGTGGGTCTGTCTGTTAGACAGGAAACACTGGTGGGTCTGTCTGCTAGACAGGAAACACTGGTGGATCTGTCTGCTAGACAGGAAACACTGGTGGATCTGTCTGCTAGACAGGAAACACTGGTGGGTCTGTCTGCTAGACAGGAAACACTGGTGGGTCTGTCTGTTAGACAGGAAACACTGGTGGATCTGTCTGTTAGACAGGAAACACTGGTGGATCTATCTGTTAGACAGGAAACACTGGTGGGTCTGTCTGCTAGACAGGAAACACCGGTGGATCTGTCTGCTAGACAGGAAACACCGGTGGATCTGTCTGTTAGACAGGAAACACCGGTGGGTCTGTCTGCTAGACAGGAAACACTGGTGGATCTGTCAGATAGACAGGAAACACTGGTGGGTCTGTCTGTTAGACAGGAAACACTGGTGGATCTGTCTGTTAGACAGGAAACACTGGTGGGTCTGTCTGCTAGACAGGAAACACTGGTGGATCTGTCTGCTAGACAGGAAACACTGGTGGGTCTGTCTGTTAGACAGGAAACACTGGTGGATCTGTCAGATAGACAGGAAACACTGGTGGGTCTGTCTGCTAGACAGGAAACACTGGTGGATCTGTCTGCTAGACAGGAAACACTGGTGGGTCTGTCTGCTAGACAGGAAACACTGGTGGATCTGTCTTTTAGACAGGAAACACTGGTGGGTCTGTCTGCTAGACAGGAAACACTGGTGGATCTGTCAGATAGACAGGAAACACTGGTGGGTCTGTCTGCTAGACAGGAAACACTGGTGGATCTGTCTGCTAGACAGGAAACACTGGTGGGTCTGTCTGCTAGCCTCTATGGGCTAGGCGGGACGCTTGCGTCCCACCTACGTAACGGCCACTTGCAGCCTGTGGCGCGATTTTCAAAACCTTAAAAATCCTATTACTTCAATTTCTCAAACATATGACTATTTTACAGCTATTTAAAGACAAGACTCTCGTTAATCTAACCACACTGTCCGATTTCAAAAAGGCTTTACAACGAAAGCAAAACATTAGATTATGTCAGCAGAGTACCAAGCCAGAAATAATCAGACACCCATTTTTCAAGCCAGCATATAATGTCACCAAAACCCAGAAGACAGCTAAATGCAGCACTCACCTTTGATGATCTTCATCAGATGACAACCCTAGGACATTATGTTATACAATACATGCATGTTTTGTTCAATCAAGTTCATATTTATATCAAAAACCAGCTTTTTACATTAGCATGTGACGTTCAGAACTAGCATACCCCCCGCAAACTTCCGGGGAATTCGCTAACATTTTACTAAATTACTCACGATAAACGTTCACAAAAAGCATAACAATTATTTTAAGAATTATAGATACAGACCTCCTCTATGCACTCGATATGTCCGATTTTAAAATAGCTTTTTGGTGAAAGCACATTTTGCAATATTCTAAGTACATAGCCCAGGCATCACGGGCTCGCTATTTAGACACCCGGCAAGTTTAGCACTCACCATAATCATATTTACTATTATAAAAGTTTGTCAGAATGCAGTCCCATGATGTCTACTATATCTATAGCTATATCCCTCCCAATACAAACAACACTCAAAAATGAGAGTTGAGTGATACAGAATAAACGTGTAATTTAGCAGACAAATGCATGTCGTAACAGTTAATAATATTGGCTCCTGGCTGCCAGTCGGTCTGTTAGACAGGAAACACTGGTGGATCTGTCAGATAGACAGGAAACACTGGTGGGTCTGTCTGTTAGACAGGAAACACTGGTGGATCTGTCTGGTAGACAGGAAACACTGGTGGGTCTGTCTGTTAGACAGGAAACACTGGTGGGTCTGTCTGCTAGACAGGAAACACTGGTGGGTCTGTCTGCTAGACAGGAAACACTGGTGGGTCTGTCTGCTAGACAGGAAACACTGGTGGATCTGTCTGCTAGACAGGAAACACTGGTGGATCTGTCTGCTAGACAGGAAACACTGGTGGGTCTGTCTGCTAGACAGGAAACACTGGTGGGTCTGTCTGTTAGACAGGAAACACTGGTGGATCTGTCTGTTAGACAGGAAACACTGGTGGATCTATCTGTTAGACAGGAAACACTGGTGGGTCTGTCTGCTAGACAGGAAACACCGGTGGATCTGTCTGCTAGACAGGAAACACCGGTGGATCTGTCTGTTAGACAGGAAACACCGGTGGGTCTGTCTGCTAGACAGGAAACACTGGTGGATCTGTCAGATAGACAGGAAACACTGGTGGGTCTGTCTGTTAGACAGGAAACACTGGTGGATCTGTCTGTTAGACAGGAAACACTGGTGGGTCTGTCTGCTAGACAGGAAACACTGGTGGATCTGTCTGCTAGACAGGAAACACTGGTGGGTCTGTCTGTTAGACAGGAAACACTGGTGGATCTGTCAGATAGACAGGAAACACTGGTGGGTCTGTCTGCTAGACAGGAAACACTGGTGGATCTGTCTGCTAGACAGGAAACACTGGTGGGTCTGTCTGCTAGACAGGAAACACTGGTGGATCTGTCTTTTAGACAGGAAACACTGGTGGGTCTGTCTGCTAGACAGGAAACACTGGTGGATCTGTCAGATAGACAGGAAACACTGGTGGGTCTGTCTGCTAGACAGGAAACACTGGTGGATCTGTCTGCTAGACAGGAAACACTGGTGGGTCTGTCTGCTAGCCTCTATGGGCTAGGCGGGACGCTTGCGTCCCACCTACGTAACGGCCACTTGCAGCCTGTGGCGCGATTTTCAAAACCTTAAAAATCCTATTACTTCAATTTCTCAAACATATGACTATTTTACAGCTATTTAAAGACAAGACTCTCGTTAATCTAACCACACTGTCCGATTTCAAAAAGGCTTTACAACGAAAGCAAAACATTAGATTATGTCAGCAGAGTACCAAGCCAGAAATAATCAGACACCCATTTTTCAAGCCAGCATATAATGTCACCAAAACCCAGAAGACAGCTAAATGCAGCACTCACCTTTGATGATCTTCATCAGATGACAACCCTAGGACATTATGTTATACAATACATGCATGTTTTGTTCAATCAAGTTCATATTTATATCAAAAACCAGCTTTTTACATTAGCATGTGACGTTCAGAACTAGCATACCCCCCGCAAACTTCCGGGAATTCGCTAACATTTTACTAAATTACTCACGATAAACGTTCACAAAAAGCATAACAATTATTTTAAGAATTATAGATACAGACCTCCTCTATGCACTCGATATGTCCGATTTTAAAATAGCTTTTTGGTGAAAGCACATTTTGCAATATTCTAAGTACATAGCCCAGGCATCACGGGCTCGCTATTTAGACACCCGGCAAGTTTAGCACTCACCATAATCATATTTACTATTATAAAAGTTTGTCAGAATGCAGTCCCATGATGTCTACTATATCTATAGCTATATCCCTCCCAATACAAACAACACTCAAAAATGAGAGTTGAGTGATACAGAATAAACGTGTAATTTAGCAGACAAATGCATGTCGTAACAGTTAATAATATTGGCTCCTGGCTGCCAGTCGGTCTGTTAGACAGGAAACACTGGTGGGTCTGTCTGTTAGACAGGAAACACTGGTGGATCTGTCTGGTAGACAGGAAACACTGGTGGGTCTGTCTGTTAGACAGGAAACACTGGTGGGTCTGTCTGCTAGACAGGAAACACTGGTGGGTCTGTCTGCTAGACAGGAAACAATGGTGGGTCTGTCTGTTAGACAGGAAACACTGGTGGATCTATCTGTTAGACAGGAAACACTGGTGGGTCTGTCTGCTAGACAGGAAACACTGGTGGGTCTGTCTGCTAGACAGGAAACACTGGTGGGTCTGTCTGTCTGTCTG
>NW_025549213.1:0-30000 GCF_905237065.1 Salmo salar | reverse complement strand
GAGCTCCATTTTTATGGAATGGTCTGCCTACCAATGTGAGAGACGCAGACTCAGTCTCAACCTTTAAGTCTTTACTGAAGACTTATCTCTTCAGTAGGTCCTATGATTAAGTATAGTCTGGCCCAGGAGTGTGAAGGTGAACGGAAAGGCTGGAGCAACGAACCGCCCTTGCTGTCTCTGCCTTGCCGGTTCCCCTCTTTCCACTGGGATTCTCTGCCTCTAACCCTTTTACAGGGGCTGAGTCACTGGCCTACTGGTGTTCTTCCATGCCGTCCATGGGAGGGGTGCGTCACTTGAGTGGGTTGAGTCACTGACGTGGTCTTCCTGTCTGGGTTGGCGCCCCCCTTGGGTTGTGCCATGGCGGAGATCGTTGTGGGCTATACTCGGCCTTGTCTTAGGACGGTAAGTTGGTGGTTGGAGACATCCCTCTAGTGGTGTGGGGGCTGTGCTTTGGCAAAGTGGGTGGGGTTATATCCTGCCTGTTTGGCCCTGTCCGGGGTATCATCGGATGGGGCCACAGTGTCTTCTGATCCCTCCTGTCTCAGCCTCCAGTATTTATGCTGCAGTAGTTTATGTGTCGGGGGCTAGGGTCAGTCTGTTACATCTGGAGTATTTCTCTTGTCTTATCCGGTGTCCTGTGTGTATTTAAATATGCTCTCTCTAATTCTCTCTTTCTGTCTTTCTGTCTTTCTCTCGGAGGACCTGAGCCCTAGGACCATGCCTCAGGACTACCTGGTATGATGACTCCTTGCTGTCCCCAGTCCACCTGGCCGTGCTGCTGCTCCAGTTTCAACTGTTCTGCCTGCGGCTATGGAACCCTGACCTGTTCACCGGACGTGCTTGTTGCACCCTCGACAACTACTATGATTATTATTATTTGACCATGCTGGTCATTTATGAACATTTTAACATTTTAACATCTTGACCATGTTCTGTTATAATATCCACCCTGCACAGCCAGAAGAGGACTGGCCACCCCTCATAGCCTGGTTCCTCTCTAGGTTTCTTCCTAGGTTTTTGGCCTTTCTAGGGAGTTTTTCCTAGGGAGTTTTTCCTAGCCACCGTGCTTCTTTCACATGCATTGCTTGCTGTTTGGGGTTTTAGGCTGGGTTTCTGTACAGCACTTTGAGATATCAGCTGATGTACGAAGGGCTATATAAATACATTTGATTTGATTTTGATTTGATGGGGGGTGTAAATGGGTGGGTGGGTGGATGGATGGGGGGTATAAATGGGTGGGCGTATAATGTGAAACGTCTAGCAACTCAAAAGGTTGCGAGTTCGAATCTCATCACGGACAACTTAAGCATTATAGCTAATTAGAAACTTTTCAATTACTTACTACTTTTAAGCTACTTTGTAACTACTTAGCATGTTAGCTAACCTTTCACCTAACATTAATCCTAACCTTAACCCTTTAACCTAATCCTGCCCCTAAAGTTAGCCACCTAGCTAGAATTCGCAACATATCATTCGTTTTTGCTATTTCATGACATATCAAGCATTTTACAAATTCGTAACGTATAACACATTTATAAATTCGTAACATATTGTACGTTTTACAAATTTGTAATATATAATACGAATTGTAATTTGTAACATATCATACGAAATGGGTGACGGACAGCCACAAATTAATACATAAAACATAATCATACCAACTGGAGTGTTCTCGGATTTACGTACAGAAATAATACGAAATACTCTTGAGACCAGGTTGGATAGAAGGGTTGCTGGCCCAGCAGCAGCTTGAAAACTCTCACATACAGCACATTATGAAATCTTGCCTGGGTTTGTTTACATGATGTTTGGGTTTGTTTTCGTGGCTCCTACAGTTAGATTTTTTTCATCATCACAAATAATGTTAATGAGATTTACGGAGTCTGGCTTTGAACTCAATGGCTGTGTTTAAGAGCATTTAAGGCTCTTAACAACCAATGAGAATGTTGTTCTACAGCATAGTTCCGTCGGTAATGATTTTCTAATGCCTCACTCTGAGCATTAGAGCATATTTAGGGGGGAGAGACTTATTAACTTAATAGTGTAACATCATGAAAGCTAAAACCCATAGGTCCTTGGAGGAATACACCACAAACTGCCCGCAAACTGCCCGCGAATTCTGTAATATCTTGGGAAATTACGAAATTATTCATGACCAGAATTCCCAATTAATTGTCAGTCGGTACAGTGCAGAGCTGAACAGCTGTAGTGATAAACGGACCTCCATGTGTTGTGACTACAGCCACTGGCATCAGTGATTGAAATGTCTCCACTGAAACAACCGTTTTTAGTTAATATATTATCAGCCGAGACGCGATATAGTTTCTTATTAAACCCATGAGAGTAGTCTAACCTACACTTAACCTTCCCGCGGTGACTGCATGTCTGAGTTCATCGAGGCTTGAATTTCGATAAAATCTCAAATTAATCTACGCCCTATTTTACTATATTCGTGCCCTGGAATCCACAATAACCATAGCCATCTGAAATCAAATAAAAGTATAGCCCTATAGAAAAAATATATATATATTTTGAAGGTAGGCCAATCTATGTTTCTTTCTCCGAAAGAAAAGTGTTCATGTCAATTCCATAAAATAGCCTACACCAGATGCACATGTCCAGCAATAATGACCATAAAATAGCCTACACCAGATGCACATGTCCAGCAATAATAACCATAAAGTGTGAAAAAAATGTGTGAAAATTATTATTATTATTTTTTTTAAACAAAATGATCTTGTTAGCCTATCCGTTCTTGAATATGAGGTTTCCACAATAACACTGTAGGTACTCATACTTATCATATAATGATGATAATTATAACACATTATAGTAATTAACTATAGATCTATTAATTTTAAAAAAATCTCAAAGTCAATCTCAGCTATATATTCCTACGACGGTCCGTTTCAGGCCTGCTCCACTACTTGATCAACTCTTACCTGGCCGATGGAGGTTAGAATTCACCTATTTGGGCTATTAGGTCATGTTATATTAATGAAGGCGATATAAGCGGTATGAAAGGTCATGTTATTAAATGAATGAGGGCGATATAAGCGGTATGAAAGGTCATGTTATTAAATGAATGAGGGCGATATAAGCGCTCATAGGCCTACCTGTATTCCCAAACAAACAAGGTTTCGATCTTCGTCAGGTCATAAGCGACTTTTTTCGGCCCTGCACCCCACTAAAGGATGTACGTTTGATCACACTCGCCTGGCGATATAAGAGGTATGAAAGGTAACGTTATTAAATGAATGAAGGCGATATAAGAGGTGCCGTATTGCAATGAATATGTATAATATAGGCTTGCTTAGTCAGTCTGTCTGCTATGAGGATTATAGTTCCCTTTTCTGCATTACGCCTCATTATCACGCTGTTGAGATTTCCAAATTAGTCTTTACTTATCCAAGGGCCTGTACTTCTGATTTTAAAAGCTTGTTTCCGCTTTAGAAAACTGAGAGGGAATCTAATATCACATAAACACACAGTCATAGTAATTAGAAGTAATAACAACACACAGTCATAGTAATTAGAAGTAATAACAACACACAGTCATAGTAATTAGAAGTAATAACAACACACAGTCATAGTAATTAGAAGTAATAACAACACACAGTCATAGTAATTAGAAGTAATAACGACACACAGTCATAGTAATTAGAAGTAATAACAACACACAGTCATAGTAATTAGAAGTAATAACAACACACAGTCATAGTAATTAGAAGTAATAACAACACACAGTCATAGTAATTAGAAGTAATAACAACACACAGTCATAGTAATTAGAAGTAATAACAACACACAGTCATAGTAATTAGAAGTAATAACAACACACAGTCATAGTAATTAGAAGTAATAACAACACACAGTCATAGTAATTAGAAGTAATAACGACACACAGTCATAGTAATTAGAAGTAATAACAACACACAGTCATAGTAATTAGAAGTAATAACGACACACAGTCATAGTAATTAGAAGTAATAACAACACACAGTCATAGTAATTAGAAGTAATAACGACACACAGTCATAGTAATTAGAAGTAATAACAACACACAGTCATAGTAATTAGAAGTAATAACGACACACAGTCATAGTAATTAGAAGTAATAACAACACACAGTCATAGTAATTAGAAGTAATAACAACACACAGTCATAGTAATTAGAAGTAATAACAACACACAGTCATAGTAATTAGAAGTAATAACAACACACAGTCATAGTAATTAGAAGTAATAACGACATCACAACAAGATGGTTACATCACGTTGACAGATCTCTCTTCAGAACCCACCCCTGTCAGCGGTCTTGGTGCGGGGAAGGGTCTGAGGAGACCCCTGTCAGCGGTCTTGGTGCGGGGAAGGGTCTGAGGAGACCCCTGTCAGCGGTCTTGGTGCGGGGAAGGGTCTGAGGAGACCCCTGTCAGCGGTCTTGGTGCGGGGAAGGGTCTGAGGAGACCCCCTGTCAGCGGTCTTGGTGCGGGGAAGGGTCTGAGGAGACCCCTGTCAGCGGTCTTGGTGCGGGGAAGGGTCTGAGGAGACCCCCTGTCAGCGGTCTTGGTGCGGGGAAGGGTCTGAGGAGACCCCCTGTCAGCGGTCTTGGTGCGGGGAAGGGTTCTGAGGAGACCCCTGTCAGCGGTCTTGGTGCGGGGAAGGGTCTGAGGAGACCCCTGTCAGCGGTCTTGGTGCGGGGAAGGGTCTGAGGAGACCCCTGTCAGCGGTCTTGGTGCGGGGAAGGGTCTGAGGAGACCCCTGTCAGCGGTCTTGGTGCGGGGAAGGGTCTGAGGAGACCCCCAGTCAGCGGTCTTGGTGCGGGGAAGGGTCTGAGGAGACCCCCTGTCAGCGGTCTTGGTGCGGGGAAGGGTCTGAGGAGACCCCCTGTCAGCGGTCTTGGTGCGGGGAAGGGTCTGAGGAGACCCCCTGTCAGCGGTCTTGGTGCGGGGAAGGGTCTGAGGAGACCCCTGTCAGCGGTCTTGGTGCGGGGAAGGGTCTGAGGAGACCCCCTGTCAGCGGTCTTGGTGCGGGGAAGGGTTCTGAGGAGACCCCTGTCAGCGGTCTTGGTGCGGGGAAGGGTCTGAGGAGACCCCTGTCAGCGGTCTTGGTGCGGGGAAGGGTCTGAGGAGACCCCTGTCAGCGGTCTTGGTGCGGGGAAGGGTCTGAGGAGACCCCTGTCAGCGGTCTTGGTGCGGGGAAGGGAAGGGTCTGGGGGAGACCCCCTGTCAGCGGTCTTGGTGCGGGAAGGGTCTGAGGAGACCCCTGTCAGCGGTCTTGGTGCGGGAAGGGTCTGAGGAGACCCCTGTCAGCGGTCTTGGTGCGGGGAAGGGTCTGAGGAGACCCCTGTCAGCGGTCTTGGTGCGGGGAAGGGAAGGGGTCTGAGGAGACCCCTGTCAGCGGTCTTGGTGCGGGGAAGGGTCTGAGGAGACCCCCTGTCAGCGGTCTTGGTGCGGGAAGGGTCTGAGGAGACCCCTGTCAGCGGTCTTGGTGCGGGGAAGGGTCTGAGGAGACCCCCTGTCAGCGGTCTTGGTGCGGGGAAGGGTCTGAGGAGACCCCTGTCAGCGGTCTTGGTGCGGGGAAGGGAAGGGGTCTGAGGAGACCCCTGTCAGCGGTCTTGGTGCGGGGAAGGGTCTGAGGAGACCCCTGTCAGCGGTCTTGGTGCGGGGAAGGGTCTGAGGAGACCCCTGTCAGCGGTCTTGGTGCGGGGAAGGGTCTGAGCAGACCCCTGTCAGCGGTCTTGGTGCGGGGAAGGGTTCTGAGGAGACCCCTGTCAGCGGTCTTGGTGCGGGGAAGGGTCTGAGGAGACCCCCTGTCAGCGGTCTTGGTGCGGGAAGGGTCTGAGGAGACCCCTGTCAGCGGTCTTGGTGCGGGGAAGGGTCTGGGGGAGACCCCTGTCAGCGGTCTTGGTGCGGGGAAGGGTCCATCGGAGAAAACCCTTGTCAGCGGTCTTGGTGCGGGGAAGGGTCTGAGGAGACCCCTGTCAGCGGTCTTGGTGCGGGGAAGGGTCTGAGGAGACCCCCTGTCAGCGGTCTTGGTGCGGGGAAGGGTCTGAGGAGACAGGAGGAAACCTAGACACGTCGGGATGGAGCACCAGAAGCACTACGACATAAGAAGCGTTTGACATATTTTTAATAAGCATATTATTGATATTGTAGGCTACGCTTTAATGAATGGATAAAGTACTGTCATCCTCCAGCGTGTTGGCTAAAACAACACTGGTTTCATTATACATCATTTTTGGTGTGATAGTCAATATCAGGACAAGAAATGTGAATTTTTACTGGTGTTGTCTTTGCAGAATGAGCCCAAACATAAAATCCGCGGAGGAAACACTATTTGGTTTCATATGAAGCTATTGTTTGCTATATGACTTGCTGCACGTCGTCTCTAACTCTAAATCCACACGCCAGGTACATCAGAGAACTCATTGGCACGTGTTACTCTTCCAATCAGCGCAATCTATTATAACATTGCTGCGCTTGCGCACATCTCAGTCCTCCCGGTTCAAAAGAACTGTTGATTTCTCCTCGTGTCCTCCCGGTGCGCGTGCGTGGATCTCACCTCCCTAAACGCAAGGTGCTCGAGGTTCCCGTTCACAACGTCGGTCCCGTGGGGCTCTACCGTAACCGTTCGGTGTTCACTATGACTTTTTGAGGGAAGCATTTTTTTTTTTTTACTGGAACAAATAGGAATTTACAAGACCGATTGTGTTTTATTCTGGATTTCACTACCTGTGAAGTGAAGAAGATGTTTTCGTCGGTGAGTAAACGTTGTTTTATGATAGAATCATTGGTGGCTAAAGAAAACCTTCAAACTACGGAAGATCCCATCCGACCGACGGCACTGACTTATTCCAACCCGACTGACGCGTTCATGAACGGGTACCAGAGTCCCACCGGCAGGTCTCTGTATCAGAACCCGGAGCTGGTGTTCCCTGAGTCGGTCAACCACCCGGGGCTGACCATGAACCCCCACCAGCTAGGAGGGGGCCACCTACAACACCCTGCACACTTCTTTGGGACGCAACACCGAGACCCTCTTAACTTCTACCCATGGGATTTACGAAACAGGTTCTTCGGGTACAGATTTCAAGGTAAAGGATTGGAAAGAGTGTGTGTGTGTGTGTGTGTGTGTGTGTGTGTGTGTGTGTGTGTGTGTGTGTGTGTGTGTGTTAAAAAAAAATGTAATTGAATAATTTCTCAGTCTTAATACTTAGGCCTATCAATAATTATAACTAATGTCAAGCTAATCAAGTTCCAGGTTAATGGATAAATGAACACCTCTGGCTGGTCTGCTTGTACTTTTAACAATAAGGACTAAACTGTGACCTACACTGCAGAGATGTCAATTTAAAACAGACTAATGATTGACAACAATTAGGCTGGTAATAATAGCGGGGTTAATCATTCATTTCCATGTATGTTAATCATCAGTTCATGTTTGTCTTTATTACAAGCTGATTGTGGTGTTATGGGACTAGGGATGCATAGGCTTTATAAGTCAACTTTTTTTCAGCCACAGGTGAACATAAACAATACCTAGAGTGGATATGAGGTAGAGTACTTATGGAAAACATTTCCACCTTCCGTTTCCCCCCTTTGGTTACACGTTGGTAAAAGGGATGTTTACGTTGCTCGTTGAACTCCCAGCCTTCGTCACCGTATCGTCACCGTATCGTCACCGTAGCAACAAATGAATACATAAACTGTTACAGCAGGATAAATAAGAGGTATGGGACGATAAGGTTGTGACATTTATTATTAATATGTTTTACTGTCAAATGGACTTCAGCAAGGCTATGTTTATTTATTATATAGGCTGTATACTCTTATAAGTTATATTTAATGTAGATATTGGGGAATATATGGTCCTAAAGTGGTTCATACAGCGCCCTCGGAAAGTATTCAGACGCCACTTGACTTTTTCAACATTTTTGTTCAATTACAGTCTTATTCTAAAATGGATTAAATGTTTGTTTTCTTCCCCTGGACAATCTACACACAATAGCCCATAATGACAAAGCAAAAACAGTTTTGAGAAATGTTTTGTCATTATGGGAAATTGTGTGTAGATTGATCAGGAAAACACCCCTATTTAATCCATTTTAGAATAAGGCTGTAATGTAACATAAATGTGGAAAAAGTCAAGGGGTCTGAATACTTTCTGAATGCACTGTATGGTCCTAAAGCGGCCTATATAGTACTAAAGCGCCTTTAACTCTGCTTTATACTTTATAATGTAATCAAAGTTTAAAATCGAAACAAGGACTATTTGTTCAGTCTGCAGAACACATCAAATTGCTGATGAGTAATAATATGGAAGTCGACATGACAAAGTGAAGGTAAATTGTGTTATTGACCGTCTCATCTCCCGTTACCTCGTTTTGGCATACGTTTTGGCGTGCACTTGTGGTGCATCAAATATCTATTATAAGCAGAGAAAATATTCCGTTAAGGTGACAGGTAATTACATACAAAATTAAGAGCATTAAAAGAAGAATGCTAAACATCAAAATCACTCCATTTGGAAAAATGTGATGTCGTGTCAGAAACTTCCGTTTGCTTTATAAGGTTAATATCAGTGTATTTGTATAACATTTATACATGTATTATAGCCTAATCCAATTAAATGTGACTAGGCTATGATAGAATATGTAGGAGTCTGTAGTTTTTATTACAAGTTTAGTTTACTAGGGTCCAGATGAATGGAGCGCAAACCTAAAGCAGTCTATTTCCCCACGTCTGGAAAGGCTTCCCGGCACACACCGGGCCACAAGGCAATCTGTAAAGGAAATATTGTCTTTGTTACGCGGTCAATCCCACTGCGAATTTATCCAAACCAAACCACTATTTTATCTGAGTGAGTGCGAAAATCGTAATTATTTTCTACCCAAACGTTCAAACCAGAATTTTGTTTCAGAATCTAGCCAGATTTTTTTTTAGGTTGTAAAAAAACCACACTTTTAAATAGACTATATGGTTTATATGCATCAGTAAACTCGATTAATTTAATATGTTTATAATAATTTAACGTATTGGCCTAATTTTCATTTATGATAAAAGATTAATGTCATTATTCTCAATATAAAGTAGACTAATAATATTGTTAAATTATATAAAAAAAAATATATATTGTCACACAGTCCTATTTGGAACGATATCAAATTGACAGTTTAAATTGACCCCTACGTCGATATGGACTCAACACATGCAGAAGAGTTATATAAAGTCTTCATAGACTATTTAAAACTACATAAAGAGTTTATAAACTAGCCTCAAACCAAAAGAGCAAATAATAATTTGAATTAGTTTAAGATCCCTCTCTGCCTTGTGTTGTGTTGTTTTCCACCTCACTGCAGAGCAAAACGCTACTGGTGTTGCTATGTTCTAATTGCTTCAATCAAATCAATTCAATTCAATTCAAGGGGTTTTATTGGCATGGGAAACACATGTTAACATTGCCAAAGCAAGTGAGGTAATATACAAAAGTGAAATAAACAATAAAAATGAACAGTAAACATTACACTCACAGAAGGTCCAAAAGAATAAAGACATTACAAATGTCATATCTAAACCGCAGTGTGATTCTCCCCCTCTCTCTCTCTCCGTCTCGGTCATCACTAGTTACCACAGCTACAAAGTCATAAACGATATAGTTCATTTTGACTTTGTGGATGTGGTAACTAGTGAAACCCCTCTCTCTCTCTCTCTCTCTGCCCACAGGAAACGATGTTTCCCAAGAAAGCCAGCTCCTCCACCGCCCATTCGCCCGAAAACCCAAGCGCATCCGCACCGCGTTCTCCCCGTCGCAGCTCCTGCGGCTCGAGAGGGCGTTCGAGAATAATCATTACATAGTAGGAGCCGAGAGGAAACAGCTGGCCAACAGTCTCAATCTGTCTGAAACACAGGTGAGATACGCTACTAAAATACCCTATATGAAATATGTATATGGCACACAGTTCAGGAACAGGCCTACATAAATTAATTGAATAAATTCCAGCCCAAACTCATTCGGAGTTGATAAATTCATGTCAGCTTCTTAATTGAAATAAAATATCTTGAAGAACTTTTAATTAAAACTTGTTATAAATAAAGAATATGATTATATGTTTTTTCAAAATACAAGTGGTGGGACCCTTTAGTGTTCTGTTGCGCGGCGTTTTGTTGCGCGGCGTTCTGTTGCGCGGCGTTTTGTTGCGCGGCGTTTTGTTGCGCGGCGTTCTGTTCTGTTGCGCGGCGTTCTGTTGCGCAGCGTTCTGTTCTGTTGCGCGGCGTTCTGTTGCGCGGCGTTCTGTTCTGTTGCGCAGCGTTCTGTTCTGTTGCGCGGCGTTCTGTTGCATAGCTTCGTGAAATGAAGATTTAAAAATGTATTTTAAATATTATTAACATTATCATTTTTAATATTCAATTATAATTCGTATTCGGGTTTAATATGATAATTATTAGGCTATTGAAACATTGGGCTTATTCATTATTAGCTCTACTGAAAAAGATTCGATTTTTCCTGCAAGCCTACATAGGACAAATATTGGCACATATTTTTATGTTGAAATTAGTCAACTGTTAGCGATAGGGCCTATGATAGAAAATTGGACTATTACAATTTATTGTCAAGCTCAGTGAATCATTTTACTAAATCATAAGGTAAAAGGGCTTGTCAGCCTGTGATTTCCATTTCTGATGCGTTTTCATTGGAACAATAGTTTTTATTCTAAACTCAGCAAAAAAAGAAACGCCCATTTTTCAGGACCCTGTCATTCAAAGATAATTCGTGAAAATCCAAATATCTTCATTGTAAAGCATTTAAGCACTGTTTCCCATGCATGTTCAATGAACCATGAACATTTAATGAACATGTACCTGTGGAACGGTCGTTAAGACACTAACAGCTTACAGACGGTAGGCAATTAAGGTCACAGTTATGAAAACTTAGGACACTAAAGAGGCCTTTCTACCGACTCTGAAAAACACCAAAAGAAAGATGGCCAGGGTCCCTGCTCATCTGAGTGAACGTGCCTTAGGAATGCTGCAAGGAGGCATGAGGACTGCAGATGTGGCCAGGGCAATAAATTGCAATGTCTGTACTATGAGACGCCTAAGACAGCGCTACAGGGAGACAGGATGGACAGCTGATCATCCTCGCAGTGGCAGACCACGTGTAACAACACCTGCACAGGATCGGTACATCCAAACATCACACCTGCGGGACAGGTACAGGATGGCAACAACAACTGCTCGAGTCACACCAGGAACGCACAATCCCTCCATCAGTGCTCAGACTGTCCGCAATAGGCTGAGAGAGGCTGGACTGAGGGCTTGTAGGCCTGTTGTAAGGCAGGTCCTCACCAGACATCACCGGCAACAACATTGCCAATGGGCACAAATCCACCGTCACTGGACCAGACAGGCCTGGCAAAAAGTGCTCTTCACTGACAAGTCGCGGTTTTGTCTCACCAGGGGTGATGGTCGGATTGTGTTTATTGTCGAAGGAATGAGCGTTACACCGAGGCCTGTACTCTGGAGCGGGATCAATTTGGAGGTCCTGACATGACCCTCCAGCATGACAATGCCACCAGCCATACTGCTCGTTCTGTGCGTGATTCCTGTAAGACAGGAATGTCAGTGTTTTGCCATGGCCAGCGAAGAACCCGGATCTCAATCCCATTGAGCACATCTGGGACCTGTTGGATTGGAGGGTGAGGGCTAGGGCCATTCCCCCAGAAATGTCCGGGAACTTGCAGGTGCCTTGGTGGAAGAGTGGGGTAACATCTCACAGCAAGAACTGGCAAATCTGGTGCAGTCAATGAGGAGGAGATGCACTGCAGTACTTAATGCAGCTGGTGGCCACACCACATACTGACTGTTACTTTAGATTTTGACCCCCCCCCCTTTGTTCAGGGACATATTATTCAATTTCTGTTCATCACATATCTTTGAAACTTGTTCAGTTTATGTCTCAGTTGTTGAATCTTGTTAAGTTCATTCAAATATGTAAACACGTTAAGTTTGCTGAAAATAACACGAGTTGACAGTGAGAGAACGTTTCTTCTTTTGCTGAGTTTAGTTTGCTAATCTAGTTTGTTAATCTAGGCTGTTAATCTAGCCTGCTAATCTAGTCATCTGAACAAAAAATATATATCTAATTTTTAGTTACAGCATAAAGCATCAATGTACGTGAAATAGTGACGCATATAGTCTACGGTGAAATACTGACACGTCCATTCGGGAAGTGTTCAGACCCCTTGACTTTTTCCACATTTTGTTACGTTACAACCTTATTCTAAAATGGATTAAGTCGTTTTTTCCCTCATCAATCTACACACAATACCCCATAATGACATCACAATACCCCATAATGACATCACAATACCCCATAATGACATCACAATAACCCATAATGACAAAGCAAAAACAGATCAATCTTTTTTTTGCACATTTATTAAAACATAAAAAACTGAAATATCAAATTTACATATTCATATTCAGACCCTTTACTCTGGTCTGATGAAACCAAGATTGAACTCTTTGGCCTGAATGCCAAGCGTCACGTCTGGAGGAAACCTGGCACCATCCCTACGGTGAAGCATGGTGGTGGCAGCATCATGCTGTGGGGATGTTTTTCAGCGGCAGGGACTGGGAGACTAGTTAGAATCGAGGGAAAGATGAAATGGTGAGAAAAGTACAGAAAGATCCTTGATGAAAACCTGCTCCAGATCGGTCAGAACCTCAGACTGGGGTGAAGGTTCTCCTTCCAACAGGACAACGACCTTAAGCACACAGCCAAGACAATGCAGAAGTGGCTTCGGGACAAGTCTCTGAATGTCCTTGAGTGGCCCAGCCAGAGCCCGGACTTGAACCCGATCAAACATCTCTGGAGAGACCTGAAAATAGCTGTGCAGTGACGCTCCCCATCCAACCTGACAGAGCTTGAGAGGAACTGCAGAGAAGAATGGGAGAAACTCCCCAAATACAGGTGTGCCAAGCTTGTAGCGTCATACCCAAGAAGACTCGAGGTTGTAATCGCTGCCAAAGGTGCTTCAACAAAGTACTGAGTAAAGGGTCTGAATAATTACGTAAATGTGATATGTATTTTAATTTTTAATACATCTGCAATCATTTTCTAAAATCTGTTTTTCTGCATTGTGTTGAGATTGATGAGTGAATAAAAAACAATCCATTTTAGAATAAGGCTGTAATGTACCAAAATGAGGAAAAAGCCAAGGGGTCTGAATACTTCCCGAAGGCACTGCATAAACAGTAGATTCTCCTAATAATAAATCCTATCCGGAAAAACGAGCGACAGCTCCCTAGCGACAGCATCCTAGCGACAGCTCCCTAGCGACAGCATCCTAGCGACAGCATCCTAGCGATAGCTACCTAGCGACAGCTCCCTAGTGAACAGTGGAAGAGAATCACAATGTCAAGTTAATCATTTGGTTTCACCAAAGGATTTATTATTAGGAGAATCTAAAAAGGCCACTATAGCAATAAAGGACAAATAGGGCTGCCATCTAAGAAATATTGTTGTTGAAATAGTATAAATGCAAAAAAGTTGTTGAATGCAAAAAAGCGTCATAACTTCCTATTCATTAATGGTTAAGTAAGGTTGCTTACAGTTAAACCAAACTTCCTGAGGATATCACGGTGAAAGGAATCTGCACTCACATCAATAGGATCCTAATTACAACATGAGTCACAACGTCTGAAGTCTAAATAAAACTTGTCAGGGTTGAGTGTTGCTTGTAAACTTGTGAGGGTTTAGTGTTGCTTGTAAACTTGTCAGGGTTGAGTGTTGCTTGTAAGACTTGTCAGGGTTGAGTGTTGCTTGTAAGACTTGTCAGGGTTGAGTGTTGCTTGTAAGACTTGTCAGGGTTGAGTGTTGCTTGTAAGACTTGTCAGGGTTGAGTGTTGCTTGTAGGACTTGTCAGGGTTGAGTGTTGCTTGTAAGACTTGTCAGGCTTGAGTGTTGCTTGTAAGACTTGTCAGGGTTGAGTGTTTCTTGTAAACTTGTCAGGGTTGAGTGTTGCTTGTAAGACTTGTCAGGGTTGAGTGTTGCTTGTAAGACTTGTCAGGGTTGAGTGTTGCTTGTAAGACTTGTCAGGGTTGAGTGTTGCTTGTAAGACTTGTCAGGGTTGAGTGTTGCTTGTAAGACTTGTCAGGGTTGAGTGTTGCTTGTAAGACTTGTCAGGGTTGAGTGTTGCTTGTAAGACTTGTCAGGGTTGAGTGTTGCTTGTAAGACTTGTCAGGGTTGAGTGTTGCTTGTAGGACTTGTCAGGGTTGAGTGTTGCTTGTAAGACTTGTCAGGCTTGAGTGTTGCTTGTAAGACTTGTCAGGGTTGAGTGTTTCTTGTAAACTTGTCAGGGTTGAGTGTTGCTTGTAAGACTTGTCAGGGTTGAGTGTTGCTTGTAAGACTTGTCAGGGTTGAGTGTTGCTTGTAAGACTTGTCAGGGTTGAGTGTTGCTTGTAAGACTTGTCAGGGTTGAGTGTTGCTTGTAAGACTTGTCAGGGTTGAGTGTTGCTTGTAAGACTTGTCAGGGTTGAGTGTTTCTTGTAAACTTGTCAGGGTTGAGTGTTGCTTGTAAGACTTGTCAGGGTTGAGTGTTGCTTGTAAGACTTGTCAGGGTTGAGTGTTTCTTGTAAACTTGTCAGGGTTGGGTGTTGCTTGTAAGACTTGTCAGGGTTGAGTGTTGCTTGTAAACTTGTGAGAGTTGAGTGTTTCTTGTAAACTTGTCAGAGTTGAGTGTTTCTTGTAAACTTGTCAGGGTTGAGTGTTTCTTGTAAACTTGTCAGGGTTGAGTGTTTCTTGTAAACTTGTCATTCTAATATGCAGCCTACAGTATTGGTGTCGAGAGTAGGAAAGCCATTCAACCAGCTTTGTGTACAGAGGCTGAGAGGCCTGTTGTTGCAGGGTCTTGCAGGGTCTTGCAATCGTAATGCTATGATTGTTTTTTAGTATTATACCTTTTTTGTGTACATTTCACAAGAAACAATTCTGAAATTGTGTATCCAAGTTAGAGTTATATAGGCATAGAGGGGCTTGTATAACCCTCCAATAAAATACAACCTTCTCTGTCTTCCTCTTCAGGTGAAGGTGTGATTCCAGAACATAGATAGATATCTCTAATGTCCCCCTGTCTTCCTCCCCAGGTGAAGGTGTGTTTCCAGAACATAGATAGATATCTCTAATGTCCCCTGTCTTCCTCTCCAGGTGAAGGTGTGATTCCAGAACATAGATAGATATCTCTAATGTCCCCCTGTCTTCCTCTCCAGGTGAAGGTGTGGTTCCAGAACATAGATAGATATCTCTAATGTCCCCCTGTCTTCCTCCCCAGGTGAAGGTGTGGTTCCAGAACATAGATAGATATCTCTAATGTCCCCCTGTCTTCCTCTCCAGGTGAAGGTGTGGTTCCAGAACATAGATAGATATCTCTAATGTCCCCCTGTCTTCCTCTCCAGGTGAAGGTGTGGTTCCAGAACATAGATAGATATCTCTAATGTCCCCCTGTCTTCCTCTCCAGGTGAAGGTGTGGTTCCAGAACATAGATAGATATCTCTAATGTCCCCCTGTCTTCCTCTCCAGGTGAAGGTGTGGTTCCAGAACATAGATAGATATCTCTAATGTCCCCCTGTCTTCCTCCCCAGGTGAAGGTGTGGTTCCAGAACATAGATAGATATCTCTAATGTCCCCCTGTCTTCCTCTCCAGGTGAAGGTGTGGTTCCAGAACATAGATAGATATCTCTAATGTCCCCCTGTCTTCCTCTTCAGGTGAAGGTGTGGTTCCAGAACAGGAGGACTAAGTACAAGAGACAGAAGATGGAGGAGGGGCCTGACAGTCATCAGAATAAGAACGGACACCACCACATCAACAGATGGAGGCTTGTCACTGAGCAGGGCAGCTCCGAGGACATCGACGTCGGACTGGACTAAGACCCCAACCCCTAGGCCTCTGCCCTACCCTCCTGGACGCCCCTGTACCCCCCCCCCCCTTAACCCCTGGCCTGATTCCCATTTTGCAACACAAGAGGACCAACGTTAACCCTAGTTATTATGTAAAGTTATGAAGTATAATGACATGTTACAAGAAAAAATAGATTTTTATGTTACTTGACTTGCATCCATCCTAAATAATGATCTCATGTCTGATCTGTGTAGGTGGTGTTCCATCCTACAGCTTCTCTGATCTGTGTAGGTGGTGTTCCATCCTACAGCTTCTCTGATCTGTGTAGGTGGTGTTCCATCCTACAGCTTCTCTGATCTGTGTAGGTGGTGTTCCATCCTACAGCTTCTCTGATCTGTGTAGGTGGTGTTCCATCCTACATTTTCTCTGATCTGTGTAGGTGGTGTTCCATCCTACATTTTCTCTGATCTGTGTAGGTGGTGTTCCATCCTACAGCTTCTCTGATCTCATGTCTGATCTAGGTGGTGTTCCTTCCAGACTACATTGCCGACACATGCCAGACATCTAGTCAGACAGGAACAGCACCACGATCATCTAGTCAGACAGGAACAGGAACAGCACCATGATCATCTAGTCAGACAGGAACAGGAACAGCACCATGATCATCTAGTCACACAGGAACAGGAACAGCACCATGATCACCTAGTCAGACAGGAACAGGAACAGCACCATGATCACCTAGTCAGACAGGAACAGCACCATGATCATCTAGTCAGACAGGAACAGCACCATGATCATCTAGTCAGACAGGAACAGGAACAGCACCACGATCATCTAGTCAGACAGGAACAGGAACAGCACCATGATCACCTAGTCTGACAGGAACAGCACCATGATCATCTAGTCAGACAGGAACAGCACCATGATCATCTAGTCAGACAGGAACAGGAACAGCACCGTGATCATCTAGTCAGACAGGAACAGCACCATGATCATCTAGTCAGACAGGAACAGCACCACGATCATCTAGTCAGACAGGAACAGGAACAGCACCATGATCATCTAGTCAGACAGGAACAGCACCATGATCATCTAGTCAGACAGGAACAGCACCATGATCATCTAGTCAGACAGGAACAGCACCATGATCATCTAGTCAGACAGGAACAGCACCATGATCATCTAGTCAGACAGGAACAGCACCATGATCATCTAGTCAGACAGGGACAGGAACAGCACCATGATCATCTAGTCAGACAGGAACAGGAACAGCACCACAATCATCTAGTCAGACAGGAACAGCACCGTGATCATCTAGTCAGACAGGAACAGCACCACGATCATCTAGTCAGACAGGAACAGGAACAGCACCATGATCATCTAGTCAGACAGGAACAGGAACAGCACCACGATCATCTAGTCAGACAGGAACAGCACCATGATCATCTAGTCAGACAGGAACAGGAACAGCACCACGATCATCTAGTCAGACAGGAACAGCACCATGATCATCTAGTCAGACAGGAACAGCACCATGATCATCTAGTCAGACAGGAACAGCACCATGATCATCTAGTCAGACAGGAACAGGAACAGCACCGTGATCATCTAGTCAGACAGGAACAGCACCATGATCATCTAGTCAGACAGGAACAGGAACAGCACCACGATCATCTAGTCAGACAGGAACAGGAACAGCACCACGATCATCTAGTCAGACAGGAACAGGAACAGCACCATGATCATCTAGTCAGACAGGAACAGCACCACGATCATCTAGTCAGACAGGGACAGGAACAGCACCATGATCATCTAGTCAGACAGGAACAGCACCATGATCATCTAGTCAGACAGGAACAGCACCACGATCATCTAGTCAGACAGGAACAGCACCATGATCATCTAGTCAGACAGGAACAGGAACAGCACCACGATCATCTAGTCAGACAGGAACAGGAACAGCACCACGATCATCTAGTCAGACAGGAACAGGAACAGCACCATGATCATCTAGTCACACAGGAACAGCACCATGATCATCTAGTCAGACAGGAACAGCACCATGATCATCTAGTCAGACAGGAACAGGAACAGCACCACGATCATCTAGTCGGACAGGGACAGGAACAGCACCACGATCATCTAGTCAGACAGGAACAGGAACAGCACCATGATCGTCTAGTCAGACAGGAACAGCACCACAATCATCTAGTCAGACAGCAACAGGAACAGCACCATGATCATCTAGTCAGACAGGAACAGGAACAGCACCATGATCATCTAGTCAGACAGGAACAGCACCATGATCATCTAGTCAGACAGGAACAGCACCATGATCATCTAGTCAGACAGGAACAGCACCATGATCATCTAGTCAGACAGGAACAGCACCACGATCATCTAGTCAGACAGGAACAGGAACAGCACCACGATCATCTAGTCAGACAGGAACAGGAACAGCACCACGATCATCTAGTCAGACAGGAACAGGAACAGCACCATGATCATCTAGTCAGACAGGAACAGCACCATGATCATCTAGTCAGACAGGAACAGCACCATGATCCTCTAGTCAGACAGGAACAGCACCATGATCATCTAGTCAGACAGGAACAGCACCATGATCATCTAGTCAGACAGGAACAGCACCATGATCATCTAGTCAGACAGGAACAGCACCATGATCATCTAGTCAGACAGGAACAGCACCACGATCATCTAGTCAGACAGGAACAGCACCATGATCATCTAGTCAGACAGGAACAGCACCATGATCATCTAGTCAGACAGGAACAGCACCATGATCATCTAGTCAGACAGGGACAGGAACAGCACCATGATCATCTAGTCAGACAGGAACAGCACCATGATCATCTAGTCAGACAGGAACAGCACCATGATCATCTAGTCAGACAGGAACAGCACCATGATCATCTAGTCAGACAGGGACAGGAACAGCACCACGATCATCTAGTCAGACAGGAACAGGAACAGCACCATGATCATCTAGTCAGACAGGGACAGCACCACGATCATCTAGTCAGACAGGAACAGCACCACGATCATCTAGTCAGACAGAGAACAGCACCATGATCATCTAGGTCAGACAGAAACAGGAACAGCACCACGATCATCTAGTCAGACAGGAACAGCACCGCGATCATCTAGTCAGACAGGAACAGGAACAGCACCACGATCATCTAGTCAGACAGGAACAGCACCACGATCATCTAGTCAGACAGGAACAGGCAGCACCATGATCATCCCCTGATCATCTAGTCAGACAGGGACAGGAACAGCACCATGATCATCTAGTCAGACAGGAACAGGAACAGCACCATGATCATCTAGTCAGACAGGAACAGCACCATGATCATCTAGTCAGACAGGAACAGCACCATGATCATCTAGTCAGACAGGAACAGCACCATGATCATCTAGTCAGACAGGAACAGCACCATGATCATCTAGTCAGACAGGGACAGGAACAGCACCACGATCATCTAGTCAGACAGGAACAGCACCACGATCATCTAGTCAGACAGGAACAGGAACAGCACCATGATCATCTAGTCAGACAGGAACAGCACCATGATCATCTAGTCAGACAGGAACAGGAACAGCACCACGATCATCTAGTCAGACAGGAACAGGAACAGCACCATGATCATCTAGTCAGACAGGAACAGGAACAGCACCACGATCATCTAGTCAGACAGGAACAGGAACAGCACCACGATCATCTAGTCGGACAGGAACAGGAACAGCACCATGATCATCTAGTCAGACAGGAACAGGAACAGCACCACGATCATCTAGTCAGACAGGAACAGGAACAGCACCACGATCATCTAGTCAGACAGGAACAGCACCATGATCATCTAGTCAGACAGGAACAGCACCACGATCATCTAGTCAGACAGGAACAGGAACAGCACCATGATCATCTAGTCAGACAGGAACAGCACCACGATCATCTAGTCAGACAGGGACAGGAACAGCACCATGATCATCTAGTCAGACAGGAACAGCACCATGATCATCTAGTCAGACAGGAACAGCACCATGATCATCTAGTCAGACAGGAACAGCACCACGATCATCTAGTCAGACAGGAACAGCACCATGATCATCTAGTCAGACAGGAACAGGAACAGCACCACGATCATCTAGTCAGACAGGAACAGGAACAGCACCACGATCATCTAGTCAGACAGGAACAGGAACAGCACCATGATCATCTAGTCACACAGGAACAGCACCATGATCATCTAGTCAGACAGGAACAGCACCATGATCATCTAGTCAGACAGGAACAGGAACAGCACCACGATCATCTAGTCGGACAGGGACAGGAACAGCACCACGATCATCTAGTCAGACAGGAACAGGAACAGCACCATGATCGTCTAGTCAGACAGGAACAGCACCACAATCATCTAGTCAGACAGCAACAGGAACAGCACCATGATCATCTAGTCAGACAGGAACAGGAACAGCACCATGATCATCTAGTCAGACAGGAACAGCCCCCAGGATCATCTAGTCAACCAGGAACAGCACCATGATCATCTAGTCAGACAGGAACAGCACCATGATCATCTAGTCAGACAGGAACAGCACCACGATCATCTAGTCAGACAGGAACAGGAACAGCACCACGATCATCTAGTCAGACAGGAACAGGAACAGCACCACGATCATCTAGTCAGACAGGAACAGGAACAGCACCATGATCATCTAGTCAGACAGGAACAGGAACAGCACCACGATCATCTAGTCAGACAGGAACAGGAACAGCACCACGATCATCTAGTCAGACAGGAACAGCACCATGATCATCTAGTCAGACAGGAACAGCACCATGATCATCTAGTCAGACAGGAACAGGAACAGCACCACGATCATCTAGTCAGACAGGAACAGCACCACGATCATCTAGTCAGACAGGAACAGGAACAGCACCACGATCATCTAGTCAGACAGGAACAGCACCATGATCATCTAGTCAGACAGGAACAGGAACAGCACCATGATCGTCTAGTCAGGAAGGAACAGGAACAGCACCACGATCATCTAGTCAGACAGGAACAGGAACAGCACCACGATCATCTAGTCAGACAGGAACAGCACCATGATCATCTAGTCAGACAGGGACAGGAACAGCACCATGATCATCTAGTCAGACAGGAACAGGAACAGCACCACGATCATCTAGTCAGACAGGAACAGGAACAGCACCATGATCATCTAGTCAGACAGGAACAGCACCATGATCATCTAGTCAGACAGGAACAGGAACAGCACCACGATCATCTAGTCAGACAGGAACAGCACCATGATCATCTAGTCAGACAGGAACAGCACCATGATCATCTAGTCAGACAGGAACAGCACCATGATCATCTAGTCAGACAGGAACAGCACCATGATCATCTAGTCAGACAGGAACAGCACCACGATCATCTAGTCAGACAGGGACAGGAACAGCACCACGATCATCTAGTCAGACAGGAACAGGAACAGCACCATGATCATCTAGTCAGACAGGAACAGCACCATGATCATCTAGTCAGACAGGAACAGCACCATGATCATCTAGTCAGACAGGAACAGGAACAGCACCACAATCATCTAGTCAGACAGGAACAGCACCATGATCATCTAGTCAGACAGGAACAGCACCATGATCATCTAGTCAGACAGGAACAGCACCATGATCATCTAGTCAGACAGGAACAGCACCATGATCATCTAGTCAGACAGGGACAGCACCATGATCATCTAGTCAGACAGGGACAGGAACAGCACCATGATCATCTAGTCAGACAGGAACAGGAACAGCACCACGATCATCTAGTCAGACAGGAACAGCACCATGATCATCTAGTCAGACAGGAACAGCACCATGATCATCTAGTCAGACAGGAACAGGAACAGCACCATGATCATCTAGTCAGACAGGAACAGGAACAGCACCATGATCATCTAGTCAGACAGGAACAGGAACAGCACCATGATCATCTAGTCAGACAGGGACAGGAACAGCACCATGATCATCTAGTCAGACAGGGACAGGAACAGCACCACGATCATCTAGTCAGACAGGAACAGGAACAGCACCATGATCATCTAGTCAGACAGGAACAGCACCACGATCATCTAGTCAGACAGGAACAGCACCATGATCATCTAGTCAGACAGGAACAGGAACAGCACCACGATCATCTAGTCAGACAGGAACAGCACCATGATCATCTAGTCAGACAGGAACAGGAACAGCACCATGATCATCTAGTCAGACAGGAACAGGAACAGCACCACGATCATCTAGTCAGACAGGAACAGCACCATGATCATCTAGTCAGACAGGAACAGCACCATGATCATCTAGTCAGACAGGAACAGTAACAGCACCACGATCATCTAGTCAGACAGGAACAGGAACAGCACCACGATCATCTAGTCAGACAGGAACAGGAACAGCACCATGATCATCTAGTCAGACAGGAACAGGAACAGCACCATGATCGTCTAGTCAGGAAGGAACAGGAACAGCACCACGATCATCTAGTCAGACAGGAACAGGAACAGCACCACGATCATCTAGTCAGACAGGAACAGCACCATGATCATCTAGTCAGACAGGAACAGCACCATGATCATCTAGTCAGACAGGAACAGGAACAGCACCACGATCATCTAGTCAGACAGGGACAGGAACAGCACCATGATCATCTAGTCAGACAGGAACAGGAACAGCACCATGATCATCTAGTCAGACAGGAACAGCACCATGATCATCTAGTCAGACAGGAACAGCACCATGATCATCTAGTCAGACAGGAACAGGAACAGCACCATGATCATCTAGTCAGACAGGAACAGGAACAGCACCACAATCATCTAGTCAGACAGGAACAGCACCATGATCATCTAGTCAGACAGGGACAGGAACAGCACCATGATCATCTAGTCAGACAGGAACAGCACCATGATCATCTAGTCAGACAGGGACAGGAACAGCACCATGATCATCTAGTCAGACAGGAACAGCACCATGATCATCTAGTCAGACAGGAACAGCACCATGATCATCTAGTCAGACAGGAACAGCACCATGATCATCTAGTCAGACAGGAACAGCACCACGATCATCTAGTCAGACAGGAACAGCACCACGATCATCTAGTCAGACAGGAACAGCACCACGATCATCTAGTCAGACAGGAACAGCACCACGATCATCTAGTCAGACAGGAACAGCACCGTGATCATCTAGTCAGACAGGAACAGCACCACGATCATCTAGTCAGACAGGAACAGCACCATGATCATCTAGTCAGACAGGAACAGCACCGTGATCATCTAGTCAGACAGGAACAGGAACAGCACCACGATCATCTAGTCAGACAGGAACAGGAACAGCACCACGATCATCTAGTCAGACAGGAACAGGAACAGCACCACGATCATATAGTCAGACAGGAACAGGAACAGCACCACGATCATCTAGTCAGACAGGAACAGCACCATGATCATCTAGTCAGACAGGAACAGGAACAGCACCATGATCTTTGGTGCATGACTTACTGCAGGCTGAGGTGAGAAATGTGTTTTTACATGATGCTGTGTTTTTACATGATGCTGTGTTTTTACATGATGCTGTGTTTTTACATGATGCTGTGTTTTTACATGATGCTGTATATATTATAGAACATTCACACTAAGGCTGCTTCTGTTCTGCATTTAAGGAATCACACACATTCATATCAAGATCATTTTTGTTCAGTTGCCAAACATTTTCGAAACTGTCACAACCTGGCTCTTAGATGGTGACAAACAAGGAAGTACACACGTTGGCAGTTAAGGAGTAACAAAAACGTGTATTAAATAACTAACAAAGTATAAAACTACAAAGGAAAACTAACCTGTGAAATGTGACAGTAGGCATGTGAAGGGTGTAATGGAGAGATGTATGGAGGAAGGTAAAATGCGTATAAGTGTTGAAGGGTGCACCAAATCAACCAGATCACAAAACGACCCAATCAGCTCTACCTGTCCCCAATCTGCAAATAGAAGCACAAACACAGGAGGCGGCAAAGAGAGCGAAGGGGGGCGTAACACCCCCTCCCATAAAAATCGTTGACTAACAAGGATCCAAAAACAAAATCCTCAACCACACAAATACAACTGATCAAAAACCATAACTAATAAAAGGTTCAGACACAAAATACTATTACAACCCATAAAGGCAAACCACCGGATGTCACCTGACCCCATCCAACCCTCAGCAACCACGGTACCTGGAAGCAACCATTTAAGAGAAAGAAATGGAGACCCGAGCGACAGGAGAGTAGAAGCCAGAGCAACAGGAAGGACCAAATAAACCCTGTACAGACCACCAACCGTAAAGAAAGGAATGCAACAAAGGCATCCGAAGAACGACTAAAATCGTACAACAGCCACCACATTATCCAGACCTTTTTACACGTCGTACATCCAAATGGAACGCCCGCAGGAACAAACACCAGCGTATAATCCTGCGATTTGGGCAAAGCATGGCGTGCAGGAAAGTAAAGGGGGTTGTGGTCAGTGTAAACCACAACAGGGACCACACCCGACCACACATATACCTTAAAAATGCTGTAACGCCCAGATTAAGGCAACCACTCTGCCGAGGTAGGTCACTCGCCTGGACAAACTCACATTTGGCTAAGTTCACAGTGAGACAGGCCTCAGGAAAACGCTCAGAGTCCGTATCCGCACCAGATGTCGATCCCAAGTGTCACTATAAACAACCACATCTAGATAAACAGCACAGCCTTCAAGGCCAGAGATCACCCTATTCATAAGACGCTGAAACGTAGCAGGAGCATTGCGTGGGCCTCATGACTCATGACCCGTATAGGAGAAGACCTGAAGGAGTAATCAAAGCAGATATTTCAGGAGCTCTTGATGACAAAAGGCACCTTTCAGTAACCCTTCAGCAAATCAAACTGGCTGACAAACCAGGCAGCACTAACCTGGTCAACACAATCTTCCATCCGTGGGAGTGGGTAACAGTCAGGGTGTGTCACAGTATTAACCTTCCGGTAGTCAGTGCAAAATCTAAGAGAACCATCTGGCTTGCTCACTAAGAGACACAGAGAGGCCCAACTGGAGAATGATGGTACACCGATATCATTAACTAGCATGTACTTAATCTCTGAGTCCAAGTGACGTAGCTTCTCCAATGACACACGATAAAACGTTTAATAGGGACAGCATCCCCAACATCAATATCGTGCTCTGCCAAATGGGTACGAGAAGGTGTGTCAGCAAACAACGACTGAATATCAGTGATCAAATCAGTTAATTCTGCTTGACAATCAGACATGTGACCCAACAAACTCTCCAAGTTTGCAAGGGACTCTGAATTCATCAACCTACCCTGCAAAATACCATCATCAGGGCCCGGGCATCCCATGTTCATCACACTGCATGTGAAGGTGAAGTGGCTGACCTCAGATCAACGGATTCCACCAAAATAACAGGGCTAACCACGTCAGTTTTAGCACATAGTTCTGCTTTAGTCAATTCAGAAGACAAACGAACAGAATAGGGCTTTAACAAATTGACATGGCAGAGCTGATTCGCCTTTCTGCGCTCAGGGGTAGCAATCAGACAGCATACTGAAGACAGGGAGGAATCAGACAGCATACTGAAGACAGGGGAGGAATCAGATAGCATACTGTAGACAGGGAGGAATCAGATAGCATACTGTAGACAGGGGAGGAATCAGACAGCATACTGTAGACAGGGAGGAATCAGATAGCATACTGAAGACAGGGAGGAATCAGACAGCATACTGAAGACAGGGAGGAATCAGACAGTGTCCTGAAGACAGGGAGGAATCAGACAGCATGCTGTAGACAGGGGGAATCAGACAGCATACTGAAGACAGGGAGGAATCAGACAGCATACTGAAGACAGGGAGGAATCAGACAGCATACTGTAGACAGGGAGGAATCAGACAGCATGCTGAAGACAGGGAGGAATCAGAGAGCATACTGTAGACAGGAGGAATCAGACAGCATACTGAAGACAGGAGGAATCAGACAGCATACTGAAGACAGGGAGGAATCAGACAGCATACTGTAGACAGGGAGGAATCAGACAGCATGCTGAAGACAGGGAGGAATCAGACAGCATGCTGAAGACAGGGAGGAATCAGACAGCATACTGTAGACAGGGAGGAATCAGACAGCATGCTGAAGACAGGGAGGAATCAGACAGCATGCTGAAGACAAGGAGGAATCAGACAGCGTACTGTAGACAGGAGGAATCAGACAGCATACTGTAGACAGGGAGGAATCAGACAGCATACTGTAGACAGGGAGGAATCAGACCGCATACTGTAGACAGGAGGAATCAGACAGCATACTGTAGACAGGGAGGAATCAGACAGCATACTGTAGACAGGGAGGAATCAGACAGCATACTGTAGACAGGGAGGAATCAGACAGCATGCTGTAGACAGGAGGAATCAGACAGCATACTGTAGACAGGGAGGAATCAGACAGCATAATGTAGACAGGGAGGAATCAGACAGCATACTGTAGACAGGGAGGAATCAGACAGCATGCTGAAGACAGGGAGGAATCAGACAGCATACTGTAGACAGGGGAGGAATCAGACAGCATACTGTAGACAGGAGGAATCAGACAGCATACTGAAGACAGGAGGAATCAGACAGCATGCTGAAGACAGGAGGAATCAGACAGCATGCTGAAGACAGGAGGAATCAGACAGCATACTGAAGACAGGGAGGAATCAGACAGCATACTGAAGACAGGAGGAATCAGACAGCATACTGAAGACAGGAGGAATCAGACAGCATGCTGAAGACAGGAGGAATCAGACAGCATGCTGAAGACAGGAGGAATCAGACAGCATACTGAAGACAGGAGGAATCAGACAGCATGCTGAAGACAGGAGGAATCAGACAGCATACTGTAGACAGGGAGGAATCAAGACAGCATACTGAAGACAGGGGAGGAATCAGACAGCATACTGAAGACAGGGAGGAATCAGACAGCATGCTGAAGACAGGGAGGAATCAGACAGCATGCTGAAGACAGGGAGGAATCAGACAGCATGCTGAAGACAGGGAGGAATCAGACAGCATGCTGAAGACAGGGAGAATTCAGACAGCATACTGAAGACAGGGGAGGAATCAGACAGCATACTGTAGACAGGGAGGAATCAGACAGCATACTGTAGACAGGGAGGAATCAGACAGCATGCTGAAGACAGGGAGGAATCAGACAGCATGCTGAAGACAGGGAGGAATCAGACAGCATACTGAAGACAGGGAGGAATCAGACAGCATACTGTAGACAGGGAGGAATCAGACAGCATACTGTAGACAGGGAGGAATCAGACAGCATGCTGAAGACAGGGAGGAATCAGACAGCATGCTGAAGACAGGGAGGAATCAGACAGCATACTGTAGACAGGGAGGAATCAGACAGCATACTGTAGACAGGGAGGAATCAGACAGCATGCTGAAGACAGGGGAGGAATCAGACAGTGTACTGTAGACAGGGAGGAATCAGAGAGCATACTGAAGACAGGGGGGAATCAGACAGCATACTGTAGACAGGGAGGAATCAGACAGCATACTGTAGACAGGGAGGAATCAGAGAGCATACTGAAGACAGGGGGGAATCAGACAGCATACTGTAGACAGGGAGGAATCAGACAGCATACTGAAGACAGGAGGAATCAGACAGCATGCTGAAGACAGGAGGAATCAGACAGCATACTGTAGACAGGGAGGAATCAGACAGCATACTGAAGACAGGAGGAATCAGACAGCATGCTGAAGACAGGAGGAATCAGACAGCATGCTGAAGACAGGGAGGAATCAGACAGCATACTGAAGACAGGAGGAATCAGACAGCATACTGAAGACAGGAGGAATCAGACAGCATGCTGAAGACAGGAGGAATCAGACAGCATGCTGAAGACAGGGAGGAATCAGACAGCATACTGTAGACAGGGGAGGAATCAGATAGCATACTGAAGACAGGGGAGGAATCAGATAGCATACTGTAGACAGGAGGAATCAGACAGCATACTGTAGACAGGGAGGAATCAGACAGCATACTGAAGACAGGGAGGAATCAGACAGCATACTGTAGACAGGGAGGAATCAGACAGCATACTGAAGACAGGGGAGGAATCAGACAGCATACTGTAGACAGGGAGGAATCAGACAGCATACTGAAGACAGGGGAGGAATCAGACAGCATGCTGAAGACAGGGAGGAATCAGACAGCATGCTGAAGACAGGGAGGAATCAGACAGCATGCTGAAGACAGGGAGGAATCAGACAGCATGCTGAAGACAGGGAGGAATCAGACAGCATACTGAAGACAGGGAGGAATCAGACAGCATACTGTAGACAGGGAGGAATCAGACAGCATACTGTAGACAGGGAGGAATCAGACAGCATGCTGAAGACAGGGAGGAATCAGACAGCATGCTGAAGACAGGGAGGAATCAGACAGCATACTGTAGACAGGGAGGAATCAGACAGCATACTGTAGACAGGGAGGAATCAGACAGCATGCTGAAGACAGGGGAGGAATCAGACAGTGTACTGTAGACAGGGAGGAATCAGACAGCATGCTGAAGACAGGGGAGGAATCAGACAGCATACTGTAGACAGGGAGGAATCAGACAGCATGCTGAAGACAGGGGAGGAATCAGACAGTGTACTGTAGACAGGGAAGAATCAGACAGCATGCTGAAGACAGGGAGGAATCAGACAGCATACTGTAGACAGGGAGGAATCAGACAGCATGCTGAAGACAGGGAGGAATCAGACAGCATACTGTAGACAGGGAGGAATCAGACAGTGTACTGTAGACAGGGAGGAATCAGACAGCATGCTGAAGACAGGGGAGGAATCAGACAGCATACTGTAGACAGGGAGGAATCAGACAGCATGCTGAAGACAGGGGAGGAATCAGACAGTGTACTGTAGACAGGGAGGAATCAGACAGCATACTGTAGACAGGGAGGAATCAGACAGCATACTGAAGACAGGAGGAATCAGACAGTGTACTGAAGACAGGGGGGAATCAGACAGCATACTGTAGACAGGGAGGAATCAGACAGCATACTGTAGACAGGGAGGAATCAGAGAGCATACTGAAGACAGGGGGGAATCAGACAGCATACTGTAGACAGGGAGGAATCAGACAGCATACTGTAGACAGGGAGGAATCAGAGAGCATACTGAAGACAGGGGGGAATCAGACAGCATACTGTAGACAGGGAGGAATCAGACAGCATACTGAAGACAGGAGGAATCAGACAGCATGCTGAAGACAGGAGGAATCAGACAGCATACTGTAGACAGGGAGGAATCAGACAGCATACTGAAGACAGGAGGAATCAGACAGCATGCTGAAGACAGGAGGAATCAGACAGCATGCTGAAGACAGGGAGGAATCAGACAGCATACTGAAGACAGGAGGAATCAGACAGCATACTGAAGACAGGAGGAATCAGACAGCATGCTGAAGACAGGAGGAATCAGACAGCATGCTGAAGACAGGGAGGAATCAGACAGCATACTGTAGACAGGGGAGGAATCAGATAGCATACTGAAGACAGGGGAGGAATCAGATAGCATACTGTAGACAGGAGGAATCAGACAGCATACTGTAGACAGGGAGGAATCAGACAGCATACTGAAGACAGGGAGGAATCAGACAGCATACTGTAGACAGGGAGGAATCAGACAGCATACTGAAGACAGGGGAGGAATCAGACAGCATACTGTAGACAGGGAGGAATCAGACAGCATACTGAAGACAGGGGAGGAATCAGACAGCATGCTGAAGACAGGGAGGAATCAGACAGCATGCTGAAGACAGGGGGGAATCAGACAGCATGCTGAAGACAGGGAGGAATCAGACAGCATGCTGAAGACAGGGAGGAATCAGACAGCATACTGAAGACAGGGAGGAATCAGACAGCATACTGTAGACAGGGAGGAATCAGACAGCATACTGTAGACAGGGGAGGAATCAGACAGCATG
>NW_025549212.1:25000-45000 GCF_905237065.1 Salmo salar | reverse complement strand
GCTAGGGTCAGTCTGTTACATCTGGAGTATTTCTCTTGTCTTATCCGGTGTCCTGTGTGTATTTAAATATGCTCTCTCTAATTCTCTCTTTCTCTCTTTCTGTCTTTCTCTCGGAGGACCTGAGCCCTAGGACCATGCCTCAGGACTACCTGGTATGATGACTCCTTGCTGTCCCCAGTCCACCTGGCCGTGCTGCTGCTCCAGTTTCAACTGTTCTGCCTGCGGCTATGGAACCCTGACCTGTTCACCGGACGTGCTTGTTGCACCCTCGACAACTACTATGATTATTATTATTTGACCATGCTGGTCATTTATGAACATTTTAACATTTTAACATTTTGACCATGTTCTGTTATAATATCCACCCTGCACAGCCAGAAGAGGACTGGCCACCCCTCATAGCCTGGTTCCTCTCTAGGTTTCTTCCTAGGTTTTTGGCCTTTCTAGGGAGTTTTCCTAGGGGAGTTTTCCCCTAGCCACCGTGCTTCTTTCACATGCATTGCTTGCTGTTTGGGGTTTTAGGCTGGGTTTCTGTACAGCACTTTGAGATATCAGCTGATGTACGAAGGGCTATATAAATACATTTGATTTGATTTTGATTTGATGGGGGGTGTAAATGGATGGGTGGGTGGGTGGGTGGGTGGATGGGGGGTATAAATGGGTGGGCGTATAATGTGAAACGTCTAGCAACTCAAAAGGTCGCGAGTTCGAATCTCATCACGGACAACTTAAGCATTATAGCTAATTAGAAACTTTTCAATTACTTACTACTTTTAAGCTACTTTGTAACTACTTAGCATGTTAGCTAACCTTTCACCTAACATTAATCCTAACCTTAACCCTTTAACCTAATCCTGCCCCTAAAGTTAGCCACCTAGCTAGAATTCGCAACATATCATTCGTTTTTGCTATTTCATGACATATCAAGCATTTTACAAATTCGTAACGTATAACACATTTATAAATTCGTAACATATTGTACGTTTTACAAATTTGTAATATATAATACGAATTGTAATTTGTAACATATCATACGAAATGGGTGACGGACAGCCACAAATTAATACATAAAACATAATCATACCAACTGGAGTGTTCTCGGATTTACGTACAGAAATAATACGAAATACTCTTGAGACCAGGTTGGATAGAAGGGTTGCTGGCCCAGCAGCAGCTTGAAAACTCTCACATACAGCACATTATGAAATCTTGCCTGGGTTTGTTTACATGATGTTTGGGTTTGTTTTCGTGGCTCCTACAGTTAGATTTTTTTCATCATCACAAATAATGTTAATGAGATTTACGGAGTCTGGCTTTGAACTCAATGGCTGTGTTTAAGAGCATTTAAGGCTCTTAACAACCAATGAGAATGTTGTTCTACAGCATAGTTCCGTCGGTAATGATTTTCTAATGCCTCACTCTGAGCATTAGAGCATATTTAGGGGGGAGAGACTTATTAACTTTACAAGTTAATAGTGTAACATCATGAAAGCTAAAACCCATAGGCTACATAGGTCCTTGGAGGAATACACCACAAACTGCCCGCGAATTCTGTAATATCTTGGGAAATTACGAAATTATTCATGACCAGAATTCCCAATTAATTGTCAGTCGGTACAGTGCAGAGCTGAACAGCTGTAGTGATAAACGGACCTCCATGTGTTGTGACTACAGCCACTGGCATCAGTGATTGAAATGTCTCCACTGAAACAACCGTTTTTAGTTAATATATTATCAGCCGAGACGCGATATAGTTTCTTATTAAACCCATGAGAGTAGTCTAACCTACACTTAACCTTCCCGCGGTGACTGCATGTCTGAGTTCATCGAGGCTTGAATTTCGATAAAATCTCAAATTAATCTACGCCCTATTTTACTATATTCGTGCCCTGGAATCCACAATAACCATAGCCATCTGAAATCAAATAAAAGTATAGCCCTATAGAAAAAATATATATATATTTTGAAGGTAGGCCAATCTATGTTTCTTTCTCCGAAAGAAAAGTGTTCATGTCAATTCCATAAAATAGCCTACACCAGATGCACATGTCCAGCAATAATGACCATAAAATAGCCTACACCAGATGCACATGTCCAGCAATAATAACCATAAAATAGCCTACACCAGATGCACATGTCCAGCAATAATAACCATAAAGTGTGAAAAAAATGTGTGAAAATTATTATTATTTTTTTTTTTAAACAAAATGATCTTGTTAGCCTATCCGTTCTTGAATATGAGGTTTCCACAATAACACTGTAGGTACTCATACTTATCATATAATGATGATAATTATAACACATTATAGTAATTAACTATAGATCTATTAATTTTAAAAAAAATCTCAAAGTCAATCTCAGCTATATATTCCTACGACGGTCCGTTTCAGGCCTGCTCCACTACTTGATCAACTCTTACCTGGCCGATGGAGGTTAGAATTCACCTATTTGGGCTATTAGGTCATGTTATATTAATGAAGGCGATATAAGCGGTATGAAAGGTCATGTTATTAAATGAATGAGGGCGATATAAGCGGTATGAAAGGTCATGTTATTAAATGAATGAGGGCGATATAAGCGCTCATAGGCCTACCTGTATTCCCAAACAAACAAGGTTTCGATCTTCGTCAGGTCATAAGCGACTTTTTTCGGCCCTGCACCCCACTAAAGGATGTACGTTTGATCACACTCGCCTGGCGATATAAGAGGTATGAAAGGTAACGTTATTAAATGAATGAAGGCGATATAAGAGGTGCCGTATTGCAATGAATATGTATAATATAGGCTTGCTTAGTCAGTCTGTCTGCTATGAGGATTATAGTTCCCTTTTCTGCATTACGCCTCATTATCACGCTGTTGAGATTTCCAAATTAGTCTTTACTTATCCAAGGGCCTGTACTTCTGATTTTAAAAGCTTGTTTCCGCTTTAGAAAACTGAGAGGGAATCTAATATCACATAAACACACAGTCATAGTAATTAGAAGTAATAACAACACACAGTCATAGTAATTAGAAGTAATAACAACACACAGTCATAGTAATTAGAAGTAATAACAACACACAGTCATAGTAATTAGAAGTAATAACAACACACAGTCATAGTAATTAGAAGTAATAACAACACACAGTCATAGTAATTAGAAGTAATAACAACACACAGTCATAGTAATTAGAAGTAATAACAACACACAGTCATAGTAATTAGAAGTAATAACAACACACAGTCATAGTAATTAGAAGTAATAACGACACACAGTCATAGTAATTAGAAGTAATAACAACACACAGTCATAGTAATTAGAAGTAATAACAACACACAGTCATAGTAATTAGAAGTAATAACAACACACAGTCATAGTAATTAGAAGTAATAACAACACACAGTCATAGTAATTAGAAGTAATAACAACACACAGTCATAGTAATTAGAAGTAATAACAACACACAGTCATAGTAATTAGAAGTAATAACAACACACAGTCATAGTAATTAGAAGTAATAACGACACACAGTCATAGTAATTAGAAGTAATAACAACACACAGTCATAGTAATTAGAAGTAATAACAACACACAGTCATAGTAATTAGAAGTAATAACAACACACAGTCATAGTAATTAGAAGTAATAACAACACACAGTCATAGTAATTAGAAGTAATAACAACACACAGTCATAGTAATTAGAAGTAATAACAACACACAGTCATAGTAATTAGAAGTAATAACAACACACAGTCATAGTAATTAGAAGTAATAACAACACACAGTCATAGTAATTAGAAGTAATAACAACACACAGTCATAGTAATTAGAAGTAATAACAACACACAGTCATAGTAATTAGAAGTAATAACAACACACAGTCATAGTAATTAGAAGTAATAACAACACACAGTCATAGTAATTAGAAGTAATAACAACACACAGTCATAGTAATTAGAAGTAATAACAACACACAGTCATAGTAATTAGAAGTAATAACAACACACAGTCATAGTAATTAGAAGTAATAACAACACACAGTCATAGTAATTAGAAGTAATAACAACACACAGTCATAGTAATTAGAAGTAATAACAACACACAGTCATAGTAATTAGAAGTAATAACAACACACAGTCATAGTAATTAGAAGTAATAACAACACACAGTCATAGTAATTAGAAGTAATAACAACACACAGTCATAGTAATTAGAAGTAATAACAACACACAGTCATAGTAATTAGAAGTAATAACAACACACAGTCATAGTAATTAGAAGTAATAACAACACACAGTCATAGTAATTAGAAGTAATAACAACACACAGTCATAGTAATTAGAAGTAATAACAACACACAGTCATAGTAATTAGAAGTAATAACAACACACAGTCATAGTAATTAGAAGTAATAACAACACACAGTCATAGTAATTAGAAGTAATAACAACACACAGTCATAGTAATTAGAAGTAATAACAACACACAGTCATAGTAATTAGAAGTAATAACAACACACAGTCATAGTAATTAGAAGTAATAACAACACACAGTCATAGTAATTAGAAGTAATAACAACACACAGTCATAGTAATTAGAAGTAATAACAACACACAGTCATAGTAATTAGAAGTAATAACAACACACAGTCATAGTAATTAGAAGTAATAACAACACACAGTCATAGTAATTAGAAGTAATAACAACACACAGTCATAGTAATTAGAAGTAATAACAACACACAGTCATAGTAATTAGAAGTAATAACGACACACAGTCATAGTAATTAGAAGTAATAACAACACACAGTCATAGTAATTAGAAGTAATAACAACATCACAACAAGATGGTTACATCACTTTGACAGATCTCTCTTCAGAACCCACCCCTGTCAGCGGTCTTGGTGCGGGAAGGGAAGGGTCTGAGGAGACCCCTGTCAGCGGTCTTGGTGCGGGGAAGGGTCTGAGGAGACCCCTGTCAGCGGTCTTGGTGCGGGGAAGGGTCTGAGGAGACCCCCAGTCAGCGGTCTTGGTGCGGGGAAGGGTTCTGAGGAGACCCCCTGTCAGCGGTCTTGGTGCGGGGAAGGGTCTGAGGAGACCCCTGTCAGCGGTCTTGGTGCGGGGAAGGGTCTGAGGAGACCCCCTGTCAGCGGTCTTGGTGCGGGGAAGGGTCTGAGGAGACCCCTGTCAGCGGTCTTGGTGCGGGGAAGGGTCTGAGGAGACCCCCTGTCAGCGGTCTTGGTGCGGGGAAGGGTCTGAGGAGACCCCCTGTCAGCGGTCTTGGTGCGGGGAAGGGTTCTGAGGAGACCCCTGTCAGCGGTCTTGGTGCGGGGAAGGGTCTGAGGAGACCCCCTGTCAGCGGTCTTGGTGCGGGGAAGGGTCTGAGGAGACCCCCTGTCAGCGGTCTTGGTGCGGGGAAGGGTCTGAGGAGACCCCTGTCAGCGGTCTTGGTGCGGGGAAGGGTCTGAGGAGACCCCTGTCAGCGGTCTTGGTGCGGGGAAGGGTCTGAGGAGACCCCCAGTCAGCGGTCTTGGTGCGGGGAAGGGTCTGAGGAGACCCCCTGTCAGCGGTCTTGGTGCGGGGAAGGGTCTGAGGAGACCCCCTGTCAGCGGTCTTGGTGCGGGGAAGGGGTCTGAGGAGACCCCTGTCAGCGGTCTTGGTGCGGGGAAGGGTCTGAGGAGACCCCTGTCAGCGGTCTTGGTGCGGGGAAGGGGTCTGAGGAGACCCCTGTCAGCGGTCTTGGTGCGGGGAAGGGTCTGAGGAGACCCCCTGTCAGCGGTCTTGGTGCGGGGAAGGGTCTGAGGAGACCCCCTGTCAGCGGTCTTGGTGCGGGGAAGGGTCTGAGGAGACCCCTGTCAGCGGTCTTGGTGCGGGAAGGGGTCTGAGGAGACCCCTGTCAGCGGTCTTGGTGCGGGGAAGGGTCTGAGGAGACCCCCAGTCAGCGGTCTTGGTGCGGGGAAGGGTCTGAGGAGACCCCCCTGTCAGCGGTCTTGGTGCGGGGAAGGGTCTGAGGAGACCCCCTGTCAGCGGTCTTGGTGCGGGGAAGGGTCTGAGGAGACCCCTGTCAGCGGTCTTGGTGCGGGGAAGGGTCTGAGGAGACCCCCTGTCAGCGGTCTTGGTGCGGGGAAGGGTCTGAGGAGACCCCCTGTCAGCGGTCTTGGTGCGGGAAGGGTCTGAGGAGACCCCTGTCAGCGGTCTTGGTGCGGGGAAGGGAAGGGTCTGGGGAGACCCCCTGTCAGCGGTCTTGGTGCGGGGAAGGGTCTGAGGAGACCCCTGTCAGCGGTCTTGGTGCGGGAAGGGTCTGAGGAGACCCCTGTCAGCGGTCTTGGTGCGGGGAAGGGTCTGAGGAGACCCCTGTCAGCGGTCTTGGTGCGGGGAAGGGAAGGGGTCTGAGGAGACCCCTGTCAGCGGTCTTGGTGCGGGGAAGGGTCTGAGGAGACCCCCTGTCAGCGGTCTTGGTGCGGGGAAGGGGTCTGAGGAGACCCCTGTCAGCGGTCTTGGTGCGGGGAAGGGTCTGAGGAGACCCCCCTGTCAGCGGTCTTGGTGCGGGGAAGGGTCTGAGGAGACCCCTGTCAGCGGTCTTGGTGCGGGGAAGGGAAGGGGTCTGAGGAGACCCCTGTCAGCGGTCTTGGTGCGGGGAAGGGTCTGAGGAGACCCCTGTCAGCGGTCTTGGTGCGGGGAAGGGTCTGAGGAGACCCCTGTCAGCGGTCTTGGTGCGGGGAAGGGTCTGAGCAGACCCCTGTCAGCGGTCTTGGTGCGGGGAAGGGTTCTGAGGAGACCCCTGTCAGCGGTCTTGGTGCGGGGAAGGGTCTGAGGAGACCCCCTGTCAGCGGTCTTGGTGCGGGGAAGGGTCTGAGGAGACCCCTGTCAGCGGTCTTGGTGCGGGGAAGGGTCTGGGGAGACCCCTGTCAGCGGTCTTGGTGCGGGGAAGGGTCCATCGGAGAAAACCCTTGTCAGCGGTCTTGGTGCGGGGAAGGGTCTGAGGAGACCCCTGTCAGCGGTCTTGGTGCGGGGAAGGGTCTGAGGAGACCCCCTGTCAGCGGTCTTGGTGCGGGGAAGGGTCTGAGGAGACAGGAGGAAACCTAGACACGTCGGGATGGAGCACCAGAAGCACTACGACATAAGAAGCGTTTGACATATTTTTAATAAGCATATTATTGATATTGTAGGCTACGCTTTAATGAATGGATAAAGTACTGTCATCCTCCAGCGTGTTGGCTAAAACAACACTGGTTTCATTATACATCATTTTTGGTGTGATAGTCAATATCAGGACAAGAAATGTGAATTTTTACTGGTGTTGTCTTTGCAGAATGAGCCCAAACATAAAATCCGCGGAGGAAACACTATTTGGTTTCATATGAAGCTATTGTTTGCTATATGACTTGCTGCACGTCGTCTCTAACTCTAAATCCACACGCCAGGTACATCAGAGAACTCATTGGCACGTGTTACTCTTCCAATCAGCGCAATCTATTATAACATTGCTGCGCTTGCGCACATCTCAGTCCTCCCGGTTCAAAAGAACTGTTGATTTCTCCTCGTGTCCTCCCGGTGCGCGTGCGTGGATCTCACCTCCCTAAACGCAAGGTGCTCGAGGTTCCCGTTCACAACGTCGGTCCCGTGGGGCTCTACCGTAACCGTTCGGTGTTCACTATGACTTTTTGAGGGAAGCATTTTTTTTTTTTTACTGGAACAAATAGGAATTTACAAGACCGATTGTGTTTTATTCTGGATTTCACTACCTGTGAAGTGAAGAAGATGTTTTCGTCGGTGAGTAAACGTTGTTTTATGATAGAATCATTGGTGGCTAAAGAAAACCTTCAAACTACGGAAGATCCCATCCGACCGACGGCACTGACTTATTCCAACCCGACTGACGCGTTCATGAACGGGTACCAGAGTCCCACCGGCAGGTCTCTGTATCAGAACCCGGAGCTGGTGTTCCCTGAGTCGGTCAACCACCCGGGGCTGACCATGAACCCCCACCAGCTAGGAGGGGGCCACCTACAACACCCTGCACACTTCTTTGGGACGCAACACCGAGACCCTCTTAACTTCTACCCATGGGATTTACGAAACAGGTTCTTCGGGTACAGATTTCAAGGTAAAGGATTGGAAAGAGTGTGTGTGTGTGTGTGTGTGTGTGTGTGTGTGTGTGTGTGTGTGTGTGTGTGTGTGTGTGTGTTAAAAAAAAATGTAATTGAATAATTTCTCAGTCTTAATACTTAGGCCTATCAATAATTATAACTAATGTCAAGCTAATCAAGTTCCAGGTTAATGGATAAATGAACACCTCTGGCTGGTCTGCTTGTACTTTTAACAATAAGGACTAAACTGTGACCTACACTGCAGAGATGTCAATTTAAAACAGACTAATGATTGACAACAATTAGGCTGGTAATAATAGCGGGGTTAATCATTCATTTCCATGTATGTTAATCATCAGTTCATGTTTGTCTTTATTACAAGCTGATTGTGGTGTTATGGGACTAGGGATGCATAGGCTTTATAAGTCAACTTTTTTTTCAGCCACAGGTGAACATAAACAATACCTAGAGTGGATATGAGGTAGAGTACTTATGGAAAACATTTCCACCTTCCGTTTCCCCCCTTTGGTTACACGTTGGTAAAAGGGATGTTTACGTTGCTCGTTGAACTCCCAGCCTTCGTCACCGTATCGTCACCGTATCGTCACCGTAGCAACAAATGAATACATAAACTGTTACAGCAGGATAAATAAGAGGTATGGGACGATAAGGTTGTGACATTTATTATTAATATGTTTTACTGTCAAATGGACTTCAGCAAGGCTATGTTTATTTATTATATAGGCTGTATACTCTTATAAGTTATATTTAATGTAGATATTGGGGAATATATGGTCCTAAAGTGGTTCATACAGCGCCCTCGGAAAGTATTCAGACGCCACTTGACTTTTTCAACATTTTTGTTCAATTACAGTCTTATTCTAAAATGGATTAAATGTTTGTTTTCTTCCCCTGGACAATCTACACACAATAGCCCATAATGACAAAGCAAAAACAGTTTTGAGAAATGTTTTGTCATTATGGGAAATTGTGTGTAGATTGATCAGGAAAACACCCCTATTTAATCCATTTTAGAATAAGGCTGTAATGTAACATAAATGTGGAAAAGTCAAGGGGTCTGAATACTTTCTGAATGCACTGTATGGTCCTAAAGCGGCCTATATAGTACTAAAGCGCCTTTAACTCTGCTTTATACTTTATAATGTAATCAAAGTTTAAAATCGAAACAAGGACTATTTGTTCAGTCTGCAGAACACATCAAATTGCTGATGAGTAATAATATGGAAGTCGACATGACAAAGTGAAGGTAAATTGTGTTATTGACCGTCTCATCTCCCGTTACCTCGTTTTGGCATACGTTTTGGCGTGCACTTGTGGTGCATCAAATATCTATTATAAGCAGAGAAAATATTCCGTTAAGGTGACAGGTAATTACATACAAAATTAAGAGCATTAAAAGAAGAATGCTAAACATCAAAATCACTCCATTTGGAAAAATGTGATGTCGTGTCAGAAACTTCCGTTTGCTTTATAAGGTTAATATCAGTGTATTTGTATAACATTTATACATGTATTATAGCCTAATCCAATTAAATGTGACTAGGCTATGATAGAATATGTAGGAGTCTGTAGTTTTTATTACAAGTTTAGTTTACTAGGGTCCAGATGAATGGAGCGCAAACCTAAAGCAGTCTATTTCCCCACGTCTGGAAAGGCTTCCCGGCACACACCGGGCCACAAGGCAATCTGTAAAGGAAATATTGTCTTTGTTACGCGGTCAATCCCACTGCGAATTTATCCAAACCAAACCACTATTTTATCTGAGTGAGTGCGAAAATCGTAATTATTTTCTACCCAAACGTTCAAACCAGAATTTTGTTTCAGAATCTAGCCATATTTTTTTTTAGGTTGTAAAAAAACCACACTTTTAAATAGACTATATGGTTTATATGCATCAGTAAACTCGATTAATTTAATATGTTTATAATAATTTAACGTATTGGCCTAATTTTCATTTATGATAAAAGATTAATGTCATTATTCTCAATATAAAGTAGACTAATAATATTGTTAAATTATTAAAAAATATATGTATATTGTCACACAGTCCTATTTGGAACGATATCAAATTGACAGTTTAAATTGACCCCTACGTCGATATGGACTCAACACATGCAGAAGAGTTATATAAAGTCTTCATAGACTATTTAAAACTACATAAAGAGTTTATAAACTAGCCTCAAACCAAAAGGGCAAATAATAATTTGAATTAGTTTAAGATCCCTCTCTGCCTTGTGTTGTGTTGTTTTCCACCTCACTGCAGAGCAAAACGCTACTGGTGTTGCTATGTTCTAATTGCTTCAATCAAATCAATTCAATTCAATTCAAGGGGTTTTATTGGCATGGGAAACACATGTTAACATTGCCAAAGCAAGTGAGGTAATATACAAAAGTGAAATAAACAATAAAAATGAACAGTAAACATTACACTCACAGAAGGTCCAAAAGAATAAAGACATTACAAATGTCATATCTAAACCGCAGTGTGATTCTCCCCCTCTCTCTCTCTCCGTCTCGGTCATCACTAGTTACCACAGCTACAAAGTCATAAACGATATAGTTCATTTTGACTTTGTGGATGTGGTAACTAGTGGAAACCCCTCTCTCTCTCTCTCTCTCTGCCCACAGGAAACGATGTTTCCCAAGAAAGCCAGCTCCTCCACCGCCCATTCGCCCGAAAACCCAAGCGCATCCGCACCGCGTTCTCCCCGTCGCAGCTCCTGCGGCTCGAGAGGGCGTTCGAGAATAATCATTACATAGTAGGAGCCGAGAGGAAACAGCTGGCCAACAGTCTCAATCTGTCTGAAACACAGGTGAGATACGCTACTAAAATACCCTATATGAAATATGTATATGGCACACAGTTCAGGAACAGGCCTACATAAATTAATTGAATAAATTCCAGCCCAAACTCATTCGGAGTTGATAAATTCATGTCAGCTTCTTAATTGAAATAAAATATCTTGAAGAACTTTTAATTAAAACTTGTTATAAATAAAGAATATGATTATATGTTTTTTTCAAAATACAAGTGGTGGGACCCTTTAGTGTTCTGTTGCGCGGCGTTTTGTTGCGCGGCGTTCTGTTGCGCGGCGTTTTGTTGCGCGGCGTTTTGTTGCGCGGCGTTCTGTTCTGTTGCGCGGCGTTCTGTTGCGCAGCGTTCTGTTCTGTTGCGCGGCGTTCTGTTGCGCGGCGTTCTGTTCTGTTGCGCAGCGTTCTGTTCTGTTGCGCGGCGTTCTGTTGCATAGCTTCGTGAAATGAAGATTTAAAAATGTATTTTAAATATTATTAACATTATCATTTTTAATATTCAATTATAATTCGTATTCGGGTTTAATATGATAATTATTAGGCTATTGAAACATTGGGCTTATTCATTATTAGCTCTACTGAAAAAGATTCGATTTTTCCTGCAAGCCTACATAGGACAAATATTGGCACATATTTTTATGTTGAAATTAGTCAACTGTTAGCGATAGGGCCTATGATAGAAAATTGGACTATTACAATTTATTGTCAAGCTCAGTGAATCATTTTACTAAATCATAAGGTAAAAGGGCTTGTCAGCCTGTGATTTCCATTTCTGATGCGTTTTCATTGGAACAATAGTTTTTATTCTAAACTCAGCAAAAAAGAAACGCCCATTTTTCAGGACCCTGTCATTCAAAGATAATTCGTGAAAATCCAAATATCTTCATTGTAAAGCATTTAAGCACTGTTTCCCATGCATGTTCAATGAACCATGAACATTTAATGAACATGTACCTGTGGAACGGTCGTTAAGACACTAACAGCTTACAGACGGTAGGCAATTAAGGTCACAGTTATGAAAACTTAGGACACTAAAGAGGCCTTTCTACCGACTCTGAAAAACACCAAAAGAAAGATGGCCAGGGTCCCTGCTCATCTGAGTGAACGTGCCTTAGGAATGCTGCAAGGAGGCATGAGGACTGCAGATGTGGCCAGGGCAATAAATTGCAATGTCTGTACTATGAGACGCCTAAGACAGCGCTACAGGGAGACAGGATGGACAGCTGATCATCCTCGCAGTGGCAGACCACGTGTAACAACACCTGCACAGGATCGGTACATCCAAACATCACACCTGCGGGACAGGTACAGGATGGCAACAACAACTGCTCGAGTCACACCAGGAACGCACAATCCCTCCATCAGTGCTCAGACTGTCCGCAATAGGCTGAGAGAGGCTGGACTGAGGGCTTGTAGGCCTGTTGTAAGGCAGGTCCTCACCAGACATCACCGGCAACAACATTGCCAATGGGCACAAATCCACCGTCACTGGACCAGACAGGCCTGGCAAAAAGTGCTCTTCACTGACAAGTCGCGGTTTTGTCTCACCAGGGGTGATGGTCGGATTGTGTTTATTGTCGAAGGAATGAGCGTTACACCGAGGCCTGTACTCTGGAGCGGGATCAATTTGGAGGTCCTGACATGACCCTCCAGCATGACAATGCCACCAGCCATACTGCTCGTTCTGTGCGTGATTCCTGTAAGACAGGAATGTCAGTGTTTTGCCATGGCCAGCGAAGAACCCGGATCTCAATCCCATTGAGCACATCTGGGACCTGTTGGATTGGAGGGTGAGGGCTAGGGCCATTCCCCCAGAAATGTCCGGGAACTTGCAGGTGCCTTGGTGGAAGAGTGGGGTAACATCTCACAGCAAGAACTGGCAAATCTGGTGCAGTCAATGAGGAGGAGATGCACTGCAGTACTTAATGCAGCTGGTGGCCACACCACATACTGACTGTTACTTTAGATTTTGACCCCCCCCCCTTTGTTCAGGGACATATTATTCAATTTCTGTTCATCACATATCTTTGAAACTTGTTCAGTTTATGTCTCAGTTGTTGAATCTTGTTAAGTTCATTCAAATATGTAAACACGTTAAGTTTGCTGAAAATAAACGCAGTTGACAGTGAGAGAACGTTTCTTCTTTTGCTGAGTTTAGTTTGCTAATCTAGTTTGTTAATCTAGGCTGTTAATCTAGCCTGCTAATCTAGTCATCTGAACAAAAAATATATATCTAATTTTTAGTTACAGCATAAAGCATCAATGTACGTGAAATAGTGACGCATATAGTCTACGGTGAAATACTGACACGTCCATTCGGGAAGTGTTCAGACCCCTTGACTTTTTCCACATTTTGTTACGTTACAACCTTATTCTAAAATGGATTAAGTCGTTTTTCCCTCATCAATCTACACACAATACCCCATAATGACATCACAATACCCCATAATGACATCACAATACCCCATAATGACATCACAATAACCCATAATGACAAAGCAAAAACAGATCAATCTTTTTTTTGCACATTTATTAAAACATAAAAAACTGAAATATCAAATTTACATATTCATATTCAGACCCTTTACTCTGGTCTGATGAAACCAAGATTGAACTCTTTGGCCTGAATGCCAAGCGTCACGTCTGGAGGAAACCTGGCACCATCCCTACGGTGAAGCATGGTGGTGGCAGCATCATGCTGTGGGGATGTTTTTCAGCGGCAGGGACTGGGAGACTAGTTAGAATCGAGGGAAAGATGAAATGGTGAGAAAAGTACAGAAAGATCCTTGATGAAAACCTGCTCCAGATCGGTCAGAACCTCAGACTGGGGTGAAGGTTCTCCTTCCAACAGGACAACGACCTTAAGCACACAGCCAAGACAATGCAGAAGTGGCTTCGGGACAAGTCTCTGAATGTCCTTGAGTGGCCCAGCCAGAGCCCGGACTTGAACCCGATCAAACATCTCTGGAGAGACCTGAAAATAGCTGTGCAGTGACGCTCCCCATCCAACCTGACAGAGCTTGAGAGGAACTGCAGAGAAGAATGGGAGAAACTCCCCAAATACAGGTGTGCCAAGCTTGTAGCGTCATACCCAAGAAGACTCGAGGTTGTAATCGCTGCCAAAGGTGCTTCAACAAAGTACTGAGTAAAGGGTCTGAATAATTACGTAAATGTGATATGTATTTTAATTTTTAATACATCTGCAATCATTTTCTAAAATCTGTTTTTCTGCATTGTGTTGAGATTGATGAGTGAATAAAAAACAATCCATTTTAGAATAAGGCTGTAATGTACCAAAATGAGGAAAAAGCCAAGGGGTCTGAATACTTCCCGAAGGCACTGCATAAACAGTAGATTCTCCTAATAATAAATCCTATCCGGAAAAACGAGCGACAGCTCCCTAGCGACAGCATCCTAGCGACAGCTCCCTAGCGACAGCATCCTAGCGACAGCATCCTAGCGATAGCTACCTAGCGACAGCTCCCTAGTGAACAGTGGAAGAGAATCACAATGTCAAGTTAATCATTTGGTTTCACCAAAGGATTTATTATTAGGAGAATCTAAAAAGGCCACTATAGCAATAAAGGACAAATAGGGCTGCCATCTAAGAAATATTGTTGTTGAAATAGTATAAATGCAAAAAGTTGTTGAATGCAAAAAGCGTCATAACTTCCTATTCATTAATGGTTAAGTAAGGTTGCTTACAGTTAAACCAAACTTCCTGAGGATATCACGGTGAAAGGAATCTGCACTCACATCAATAGGATCCTAATTACAACATGAGTCACAACGTCTGAAGTCTAAATAAAACTTGTCAGGGTTGAGTGTTGCTTGTAAACTTGTGAGGGTTTAGTGTTGCTTGTAAACTTGTCAGGGTTGAGTGTTGCTTGTAAGACTTGTCAGGGTTGAGTGTTGCTTGTAAGACTTGTCAGGGTTGAGTGTTGCTTGTAAGACTTGTCAGGGTTGAGTGTTGCTTGTAAGACTTGTCAGGGTTGAGTGTTGCTTGTAGGACTTGTCAGGGTTGAGTGTTGCTTGTAAGACTTGTCAGGCTTGAGTGTTGCTTGTAAGACTTGTCAGGGTTGAGTGTTTCTTGTAAACTTGTCAGGGTTGAGTGTTGCTTGTAAGACTTGTCAGGGTTGAGTGTTGCTTGTAAGACTTGTCAGGGTTGAGTGTTGCTTGTAAGACTTGTCAGGGTTGAGTGTTGCTTGTAAGACTTGTCAGGGTTGAGTGTTGCTTGTAAGACTTGTCAGGGTTGAGTGTTGCTTGTAAGACTTGTCAGGGTTGAGTGTTGCTTGTAAGACTTGTCAGGGTTGAGTGTTGCTTGTAAGACTTGTCAGGGTTGAGTGTTGCTTGTAGGACTTGTCAGGGTTGAGTGTTGCTTGTAAGACTTGTCAGGCTTGAGTGTTGCTTGTAAGACTTGTCAGGGTTGAGTGTTTCTTGTAAACTTGTCAGGGTTGAGTGTTGCTTGTAAGACTTGTCAGGGTTGAGTGTTGCTTGTAAGACTTGTCAGGGTTGAGTGTTGCTTGTAAGACTTGTCAGGGTTGAGTGTTGCTTGTAAGACTTGTCAGGGTTGAGTGTTGCTTGTAAGACTTGTCAGGGTTGAGTGTTGCTTGTAAGACTTGTCAGGGTTGAGTGTTTCTTGTAAACTTGTCAGGGTTGAGTGTTGCTTGTAAGACTTGTCAGGGTTGAGTGTTGCTTGTAAGACTTGTCAGGGTTGAGTGTTTCTTGTAAACTTGTCAGGGTTGGGTGTTGCTTGTAAGACTTGTCAGGGTTGAGTGTTGCTTGTAAGACTTGTCAGGGTTGAGTGTTTCTTGTAAACTTGTCAGGGTTGGGTGTTGCTTGTACGACTTGTCAGGGTTGAGTGTTTCTTGTAAACTTGTCAGAGTTGAGTGTTTCTTGTAAACTTGTCAGAGTTGAGTGTTTCTTGTAAACTTGTCAGGGTTGAGTGTTTCTTGTAAACTTGTCATTCTAATATGTAGCCTACAGTATTGGTGTCGAGAGTAGGAAAGCCATTCAACCAGCTTTGTGTACAGAGGCTGAGAGGCCTGTTGTTGCAGGGTCTTGCAGGGTCTTGCAATCGTAATGCTATGATTGTTTTTTAGTATTATACCTTTTTTGTGTACATTTCACAAGAAACAATTCTGAAATTGTGTATCCAAGTTAGAGTTATATAGGCATAGAGGGGCTTGTATAACCCTCCAATAAAATACAACCTTCTCTGTCTTCCTCTCCAGGTGAAGGTGTGGTTCCAGAACATAGATAGATATCTCTAATGTCCCCCTGTCTTCCTCTCCAGGTGAAGGTGTGGTTCCAGAACATAGATAGATATCTCTAATGTCCCCCTGTCTTCCTCTCCAGGTGAAGGTGTGGTTCCAGAACATAGATAGATATCTCTAATGTCCCCCTGTCTTCCTCCCCAGGTGAAGGTGTGGTTCCAGAACATAGATAGATATCTCTAATGTCCCCCTGTCTTCCTCTCCAGGTGAAGGTAGGGTTCCAGAACATAGATAGATATCTCTAATGTCCCCTGTCTTCCTCCCCAGGTGAAGGTGTGGTTCCAGAACATAGATAGATATCTCTAATGTCCCCCTGTCTTCCTCTCCAGGTGAAGGTAGGGTTCCAGAACATAGATAGATATCTCTAATGTCCCCCTGTCTTCCTCTCCAGGTGAAGGTGTGGTTCCAGAACATAGATAGATATCTCTAATGTCCCCCTGTCTTCCTCTCCAGGTGAATGTGTGGTTCCAGAACATAGATAGATATCTCTAATGTCCCCCTGTCTTCCTCTCCAGGTGAAGGTGTGGTTCCAGAACATAGATAGATATCTCTAATGTCCCCCTGTCTTCCTCTCCAGGTGAAGGTGTGGTTCCAGAACATAGATAGATATCTCTAATGTCCCCCTGTCTTCCTCTCCAGGTGAAGGTGTGGTTCCAGAACATAGATAGATATCTCTAATGTCCCCCTGTCTTCCTCTCCAGGTGAAGGTGTGGTTCCAGAACATAGATAGATATCTCTAATGTCCCCCTGTCTTCCTCTCCAGGTGAATGTGTGGTTCCAGAACATAGATAGATATCTCTAATGTCCCCCTGTCTTCCTCTTCAGGTGAAGGTGTGGTTCCAGAACAGGAGGACTAAGTACAAGAGACAGAAGATGGAGGAGGGGCCTGACAGTCATCAGAATAAGAACGGACACCACCACATCAACAGATGGAGGCTTGTCACTGAGCAGGGCAGCTCCGAGGACATCGACGTCGGACTGGACTAAGACCCCAACCCCTGGGCCTCTGCCCTACCCTCCTGGACGCCCCTGTACCCCCCCCCCCCCTTAACCCCTGGCCTGATTCCCATTTTGCAACACAAGAGGACCAACGTTAACCCTAGTTATTATGTAAAGTTATGAAGTATAATGACATGTTACAAGAAAAAATAGATTTTTATGTTACTTGACTTGCATCCATCCTAAATAATGATCTCATGTCTGATCTGTGTAGGTGGTGTTCCATCCTACAGCTTCTCTGATCTGTGTAGGTGGTGTTCCATCCTACAGCTTCTCTGATCTGTGTAGGTGGTGTTCCATCCTACAGCTTCTCTGATCTGTGTAGGTGGTGTTCCATCCTACAGCTTCTCTGATCTGTGTAGGTGGTGTTCCATCCTACAGCTTCTCTGATCTGTGTAGGTGGTGTTCCATCCTACAGCTTCTCTGATCTGTGTAGGTGGTGTTCCATCCTACAGCTTCTCTGATCTGTGTAGGTGGTGTTCCATCCTACATTTTCTCTGATCTGTGTAGGTGGTGTTCCATCCTACAGCTTCTCTGATCTGTGTAGGTGGTGTTCCATCCTACAGCTTCTCTGATCTGTGTAGGTGGTGTTCCATCCTACAGCTTCTCTGATCTGTGTAGGTGGTGTTCCATCCTACAGCTTCTCTGATCTCATGTCTGATCTAGGTGGTGTTCCTTCCAGACTACATTGCCGACACATGCCAGACATCTAGTCAGACAGGAACAGCACCACGATCATCTAGTCAGACAGGAACAGCACCATGATCATCTAGTCAGACAGGAACAGCACCGTGATCATCTAGTCAGACAGGAACAGGAACAGCACCATGATCATCTAGTCAGACAGGAACAGCACCACGATCATCTAGTCAGACAGGAACAGCACCGTGATCATCTAGTCAGACAGGAACAGCACCACGATCATCTAGTCAGACAGGAACAGCACCGTGATCATCTAGTCAGACAGGAACAGCACCACGATCATCTAGTCAGACAGGAACAGCACCACGATCATCTAGTCAGACAGGAACAGCACCGTGATCATCTAGTCAGACAGGAACAGGAACAGCACCATGATCATCTAGTCAGACAGGAACAGCACCATGATCATCTAGTCAGACAGGAACAGCACCGTGATCATCTAGTCAGACAGGAACAGGAACAGCACCATGATCATCTAGTCAGACAGGAACAGGAACAGCACCACGATCATCTAGTCAGACAGGAACAGGAACAGCACCATGATCATCTAGTCAGACAGGAACAGGAACAGCACCATGATCATCTAGTCAGACAGGAACAGCACCATGATCATCTAGTCAGACAGGAACAGCACCATGATCATCTAGTCAGACAGGAACAGGAACAGCACCACGATCATCTAGTCAGACAGGAACAGCACCATGATCATCTAGTCAGACAGGAACAGCACCATGATCATCTAGTCAGACAGGAACAGCACCATGATCATCTAGTCAGACAGGAACAGGAACAGCACCATGATCATCTAGTCAGACCGGAACAGCACCGTGATCATCTAGTCAGACAGGAACAGGAACAGCACCACGATCATCTAGTCAGACAGGAACAGCACCATGATCATCTAGTCAGACAGGAACAGCACCATGATCATCTAGTCAGACAGGAACAGGAACAGCACCACGATCATCTAGTCAGACAGGAACAGCACCACGATCATCTAGTCAGACAGGAACAGGAACAGCACCACGATCATCTAGTCAGACAGGAACAGCACCATGATCATCTAGTCAGACAGGAACAGCACCATGATCATCTAGTCAGACAGGAACAGGAACAGCACCACGATCATCTAGTCAGACAGGAACAGCACCACGATCATCTAGTCAGACAGGAACAGGAACAGCACCACGATCATCTAGTCAGACAGGAACAGCACCATGATCATCTAGTCAGACAGGAACAGCACCATGATCATCTAGTCAGACAGGAACAGGAACAGCACCATGATCATCTAGTCAGACAGGAACAGCACCATGATCATCTAGTCAGACAGGAACAGCACCATGATCATCTAGTCAGACAGGAACAGCACCATGATCATCTAGTCAGACAGGGACAGGAACAGCACCACGATCATCTAGTCAGACAGGAACAGCACCATGATCATCTAGTCAGACAGGAACAGCACCATGATCATCTAGTCAGACAGGAACAGGAACAGCACCGTGATCATCTAGTCAGACAGGAACAGCACCATGATCATCTAGTCAGACAGGAACAGGAACAGCACCACGATCATCTAGTCAGACAGGAACAGGAACAGCACCATGATCATCTAGTCAGACAGGAACAGGAACAGCACCACGATCATCTAGTCAGACAGGAACAGGAACAGCACCATGATCATCTAGTCAGACAGGAACAGCACCATGATCATCTAGTCAGACAGGAACAGGAACAGCACCATGATCATCTAGTCAGACAGGAACAGGAACAGCACCATGATCATCTAGTCAGACAGGAACAGGAACAGCACCATGATCATCTAGTCAGACAGGGACAGGAACAGCACCATGATCATCTAGTCAGACAGGAACAGCACCATGATCATCTAGTCAGACAGGAACAGGAACAGCACCATGATCATCTAGTCAGACAGGAACAGCACCATGATCATCTAGTCAGACAGGAACAGGAACAGCACCACGATCATCTAGTCAGACAGGAACAGCACCATGATCATCTAGTCAGACAGGAACAGGAACAGCACCACGATCATCTAGTCAGACAGGGACAGGAACAGCACCATGATCATCTAGTCAGACAGGAACAGGAACAG
>NW_025549212.1:0-22500 GCF_905237065.1 Salmo salar | reverse complement strand
ACAGGAGGCGGCATAGAGAGCGAAGGGGGGCGTAACACCCCCTCCCATAAAAATCGTTGACTAACAAGGATCCAAAAACAAAATCCTCAACCACACAAATACAACTGATCAAAAACCATAACTAATAAAAGGTTCAGACACAAAATACTATACAACCCATAAAGGCAAACCACCGGATGTCACCTGACCCCATCCAACCCTCAGCAACCACGGTACCTGGAAGCAACCATTTAAGAGAAAGAAATGGAGACCCGAGCGACAGGAGAGTAGAAGCCAGAGCAACAGGAAGGACCAAATAAACCCTGTGCAGACCACCAACCGTAAAGAAAGGAATGCAACAAAGGCATCCGAAGAACGACTAAAATCGTACAACAGCCACCACATTATCCAGACCTTTTTACACGTCGTACATCCAAATGGAACGCCCGCAGGAACAAACACCAGCGTATAATCCTGCGATTTGGGCAAAGCATGGCGTGCAGGAAAGTAAAGGGGGTTGTGGTCAGTGTAAACCACAACAGGGACCACACCCGACCACACATATACCTTAAAAATGCTGTAACGCCCAGATTAAGGCAAGGGCCTCTTTCTCTCCCCACTGAATAATTCAACTGATAGCTGTTAAACTTTTTGGGAGAAATAGCTATCAGGATGTTCAACACCTTCATCTGCTTGAAGCAACACAGCAAATGCCCCCACATTACTGGCATCCACATGTAGGCTGAAAGGCTGTTCCAATCGTGGGGCAGCCGACACAGGATCAGAGCTAAGAAGCAGTTTCACATTTTCAAAAGCACTCTGACAGCAGGAAGAACAGATGATATCAGCCCTCTTCTTCAAACAGACAAGTTAGAGGTTCTACAACTGTGGAGAAGTTGCAGCAAAACCCCCGATAATACCCAGGAAGCGTTGCAGCTCCTTCTTGGTGGTGGGAGGTGGAAACAGATCGATAACGGTCACTTTAGCCCACACCGGAAGAACACGACCCTGCCTGACCACTCTGCCGAGGTAGGTCACTCGCCTGGACAAACTCACATTTGGCTAAGTTCACAGTGAGACAGGCCTCAGGAAAACGCTCAGAGTCCGTATCCGCACCAGATGTCGATCCCAAGTGTCACTATAAACAACCACATCTAGATAAACAGCACAGCCTTCAAGGCCAGAGATCACCCTATTCATAAGACGCTGAAACGTAGCAGGAGCATTGCGTGGGCCTCATGACTCATGACCCGTATAGGAGAAGACCTGAAGGAGTAATCAAAGCAGATATTTCAGGAGCTCTTGATGACAAAAGGCACCTTTCAGTAACCCTTCAGCAAATCAAACTGGCTGACAAACCAGGCAGCACTAACCTGGTCAACACAATCTTCCATCCGTGGGAGTGGGTAACAGTCAGGGTGTGTCACAGTATTAACCTTCCGGTAGTCAGTGCAAAATCTAAGAGAACCATCTGGCTTGCTCACTAAGAGACACAGAGAGGCCCAACTGGAGAATGATGGTACACCGATATCATTAACTAGCATGTACTTAATCTCTGAGTCCAAGTGACGTAGCTTCTCCAATGACACACGATAAAACGTTTAATAGGGACAGCATCCCCAACATCAATATCGTGCTCTGCCAAATGGGTACGAGAAGGTGTGTCAGCAAACAACGACTGAATATCAGTGATCAAATCAGTTAATTCTGCTTGACAATCAGACATGTGACCCAACAAACTCTCCAAGTTTGCAAGGGACTCTGAATTCATCAACCTACCCTGCAAAATACCATCATCAGGGCCCGGGCATCCCATGTTCATCACACTGCATGTGAAGGTGAAGTGGCTGACCTCAGATCAACGGATTCCACCAAAATAACAGGGCTAACCACGTCAGTTTTAGCACATAGTTCTGCTTTAGTCAATTCAGAAGACAAACGAACAGAATAGGGCTTTAACAAATTGACATGGCAGAGCTGATTCGCCTTTCTGCGCTCAGGGGTAGCAATCAGACAGTTCAGATCAGACAACTGGCGAACCACAGTGTCTGGGCCGCTGAATTTGGCCTGAAAAGGAGAACCAACAATGGGCAGCAGAGCCAGAACCTGGTCCCCTGGAGAGCATACTGAAGACAGGGAGGAATCAGACAGCATACTGAAGACAGGGAGGAATCAGACAGCATACTGAAGACAGGGGAGGAATCAGACAGCATACTGAAGACAGGGAGGAATCAGACAGCATACTGAAGACAGGGGAGGAATCAGACAGCATACTGTAGACAGGGAGGAATCAGATAGCATACTGAAGACAGGGAGGAATCAGACAGCATACTGTAGACAGGGAGGAATCAGACAGCATACTGAAGACAGGGAGGAATCAGACAGCATACTGAAGACAGGGGAGGAATCAGACAGCATACTGAAGACAGGGAGGAATCAGACAGCATACTGAAGACAGGGAGGAATCAGACAGCATACTGAAGACAGGGAGGAATCAGACAGTGTACTGAAGACAGGGAGGAATCAGACAGCATACTGAAGACAGGGGAGGAATCAGACAGCATACTGAAGACAGGGGAGGAATCAGACAGCATACTGTAGACAGGGAGGAATCAGATAGCATACTGAAGACAGGGGAGGAATCAGACAGCATACTGTAGACAGGGAGGAATCAGACAGCATACTGAAGACAGGGAGGAATCAGACAGCATACTGAAGACAGGGGAGGAATCAGACAGCATACTGAAGACAGGGAGGAATCAGACAGCATACTGAAGACAGGGAGGAATCAGACAGCATACTGAAGACAGGGAGGAATCAGACAGTGTACTGAAGACAGGGGAGGAATCAGACAGCATACTGAAGACAGGGAGGAATCAGACAGCATACTGAAGACAGGGAGGAATCAGACAGCATACTGTAGACAGGGAGGAATCAGACAGCATACTGAAGACAGGGAGGAATCAGACAGCATGCTGAAGACAGGGAGGAATCAGACAGCATACTGAAGACAGGGAGGAATCAGACAGTGTACTGAAGACAGGGGAGGAATCAGACAGTGTACTGAAGACAGGGAGGAATCAGACAGCATACTGAAGACAGGGGAGGAATCAGACAGTGTACTGAAGACAGGGGAGGAATCAGACAGTGTACTGAAGACAGGAGGAATCAGACAGCATACTGAAGACAGGGAGGAATCAGACAGCATACTGAAGACAGGGAGGAATCAGACAGCATACTGAAGACAGGGAGGAATCAGACAGCATACTGAAGACAGGAGGAATCAGACAGCATGCTGAAGACAGGGAGGAATCAGACAGCATACTGAAGACAGGGAGGAATCAGACAGCATGCTGTAGACAGGGAGGAATCAGACAGCATGCTGTAGACAGGGAGGAATCAGACAGCATGCTGAAGACAGGGAGGAATCAGACAGCATGCTGAAGACAGGGAGGAATCAGACAGCATGCTGAAGACAGGGAGGAATCAGACAGCATACTGAAGACAGGGAGGAATCAGACAGCATACTGAAGACAGGGAGGAATCAGACAGCATACTGAAGACAGGGAGGAATCAGACAGCATACTGAAGACAGGGAGGAATCAGACAGCATGCTGTAGACAGGGAGGAATCAGACAGCATGCTGAAGACAGGGAGGAATCAGACAGCATACTGAAGACAGGGAGGAATCAGACAGCATACTGAAGACGGAGGAATCAGACAGCATACTGAAGACAGGGAGGAATCAGACAGCATACTGAAGACAGGGAGGAATCAGACAGCATACTGAAGACAGGGAGGAATCAGACAGCATACTGAAGACAGGGAGGAATCAGACAGCATACTGTAGACAGGAGGAATCAGACAGCATACTGAAGACAGGAGGAATCAGACAGCATACTGTAGACAGGGAGGAATCAGACAGCATACTGTAGACAGGGAGGAATCAGACAGCATACTGAAGACAGGAGGAATCAGACAGCATACTGAAGACAGGGAGGAATCAGACAGCATACTGAAGACAGGGAGGAATCAGACAGCATACTGAAGACAGGGGAGGAATCAGACAGCATACTGAAGACAGGGAGGAATCAGACAGCATACTGAAGACAGGGAGGAATCAGACAGCATACTGAAGACAGGAGGAATCAGACAGCATACTGAAGACAGGGAGGAATCAGACAGCATACTGAAGACAGGGAGGAATCAGACAGCATACTGAAGACAGGAGGAATCAGACAGCATACTGTAGACAGGGAGGAATCAGACAGCATACTGTAGACAGGGAGGAATCAGACAGCATACTGAAGACAGGAGGAATCAGACAGCATACTGAAGACAGGGAGGAATCAGACAGCATACTGAAGACAGGGAGGAATCAGACAGCATACTGAAGACAGGGGAGGAATCAGACAGCATACTGAAGACAGGGAGGAATCAGACAGCATACTGAAGACAGGGAGGAATCAGACAGCATACTGAAGACAGGAGGAATCAGACAGCATACTGAAGACAGGGAGGAATCAGACAGCATACTGAAGACAGGGAGGAATCAGACAGCATACTGAAGACAGGGAGGAATCAGACAGCATACTGTAGACAGGGAGGAATCAGACAGCATACTGAAGACAGGGAGGAATCAGACAGCATACTGTAGACAGGGAGGAATCAGACAGCATACTGAAGACAGGGAGGAATCAGACAGCATGCTGTAGACAGGGGAGGAATCAGACAGTGTACTGAAGACAGGAGGAATCAGACAGCATACTGAAGACAGGGAGGAATCAGACAGCATGCTGAAGACAGGGAGGAATCAGACAGCATACTGAAGACAGGGAGGAATCAGACAGCATACTGAAGACAGGGAGGAATCAGACAGCATGCTGAAGACAGGGAGGAATCAGACAGCATACTGAAGACAGGGAGGAATCAGACAGCATACTGAAGACAGGGGAGGAATCAGACAGCATACTGTAGACAGGAGGAATCAGACAGCATGATGAAGACAGGGGAGGAATCAGACAGCATGCTGAAGACAGGGAGGAATCAGACAGCATACTGAAGACAGGGAGGAATCAGACAGCATACTGAAGACAGGGGAGGAATCAGACAGCATACTGAAGACAGGGGAGGAATCAGACAGCATGCTGAAGACAGGGAGGAATCAGACAGCATGCTGAAGACAGGGAGGAATCAGAGAGCATACTGAAGACAGGAGGAATCAGACAGCATGCTGAAGACAGGGAGGAATCAGACAGCATACTGTAGACAGGGAGGAATCAGACAGCATACTGAAGACAGGGGAGGAATCAGACAGCATGCTGAAGACAGGGAGGAATCAGACAGCATACTGTAGACAGGGAGGAATCAGACAGCATGCTGAAGACAGGGAGGAATCAGACAGCATGCTGAAGACAGGGAGGAATCAGACAGCGTACTGAAGACAGGGAGGAATCAGACAGCATGCTGAAGACAGGGAGGAATCAGAGAGCATACTGAAGACAGGGAGGAATCAGACAGCATACTGAAGACAGGGGAGGAATCAGACAGCATGCTGAAGACAGGGAGGAATCAGACAGCATGCTGAAGACAGGGGAGGAATCAGACAGCATGCTGAAGACAGGGAGGAATCAGACAGCATGCTGTAGACAGGGAGGAATCAGACAGCATACTGAAGACAGGGAGGAATCAGACAGCATACTGAAGACAGGGAGGAATCAGACAGTGTACTGAAGACAGGGAGGAATCAGACAGCATACTGAAGACAGGGAGAATCAGACAGCATACTGTAGACAGGAGGAATCAGACAGCGTACTGAAGACAGGGAGGAATCAGACAGCATACTGAAGACAGGGAGGAATCAGACAGCATACTGTAGACAGGGAGGAATCAGACAGCATGCTGAAGACAGGGAGGAATCAGACAGCATACTGAAGACAGGGAGGAATCAGACAGCATACTGAAGACAGGGAGGAATCAGACAGCATACTGTAGACAGGGAGGAATCAGAGAGCATACTGAAGACAGGGAGGAATCAGACAGCATACTGTAGACAGGGAGGAATCAGACAGCATGCTGAAGACAGGGAGGAATCAGACAGCATACTGTAGACAGGGAGGAATCAGACAGCATACTGAAGACAGGGAGGAATCAGACAGCATACTGAAGACAGGGAGGAATCAGACAGCATACTGAAGACAGGGGAGGAATCAGACAGCATACTGAAGACAGGGAGGAATCAGACAGCATACTGAAGACAGGGGAGGAATCAGACAGCATACTGTAGACAGGGAGGAATCAGATAGCATACTGAAGACAGGGAGGAATCAGACAGCATACTGTAGACAGGGAGGAATCAGACAGCATACTGAAGACAGGGAGGAATCAGACAGCATACTGAAGACAGGGAGGAATCAGACAGCATACTGAAGACAGGGAGGAATCAGACAGCATACTGAAGACAGGGAGGAATCAGACAGTGTACTGAAGACAGGGAGGAATCAGACAGCATACTGAAGACAGGGAGGAATCAGACAGCATACTGAAGACAGGGAGGAATCAGACAGCATACTGTAGACAGGGAGGAATCAGATAGCATACTGAAGACAGGGAGGAATCAGACAGCATACTGTAGACAGGGAGGAATCAGACAGCATACTGAAGACAGGGAGGAATCAGACAGCATACTGAAGACAGGGGAGAATCAGACAGCATACTGAAGACAGGGAGGAATCAGACAGCATACTGAAGACAGGGAGGAATCAGACAGCATACTGAAGACAGGGAGGAATCAGACAGCGTACTGAAGACAGGGAGGAATCAGACAGCATACTGAAGACAGGGAGGAATCAGACAGCATACTGAAGACAGGGAGGAATCAGACAGCATACTGTAGACAGGGAGGAATCAGACAGCGTACTGAAGACAGGGAGGAATCAGACAGCATACTGTAGACAGGGAGGAATCAGACAGCATACTGTAGACAGGGAGGAATCAGACAGCATACTGAAGACAGGAGGAATCAGACAGCATACTGAAGACAGGGAGGAATCAGACAGCATACTGAAGACAGGGAGGAATCAGACAGCATACTGAAGACAGGGAGGAATCAGACAGCATACTGAAGACAGGGAGGAATCAGACAGCATACTGAAGACAGGGAGGAATCAGACAGCATACTGAAGACAGGGGAGGAATCAGACAGCATACTGTAGACAGGGAGGAATCAGACAGCATACTGAAGACAGGGAGGAATCAGACAGCATACTGTAGACAGGGAGGAATCAGACAGCATACTGAAGACTTGGAGGAATCAGACAGCATGCTGAAGACAGGGAGGAATCAGACAGTGTACTGAAGACAGGAGGAATCAGACAGCATACTGAAGACAGGGAGGAATCAGACAGCATGCTGAAGACAGGGAGGAATCAGACAGCATACTGAAGACAGGGAGGAATCAGACAGCATACTGAAGACAGGGAGGAATCAGACAGCATGCTGAAGACAGGGAGGAATCAGACAGCATACTGAAGACAGGGAGGAATCAGACAGCATACTGAAGACAGGGGAGGAATCAGACAGCATACTGTAGACAGGAGGAATCAGACAGCATGCTGAAGACAGGGGAGGAATCAGACAGCATGCTGAAGACAGGGAGGAATCAGACAGCATACTGAAGACAGGGAGGAATCAGACAGCATACTGAAGACAGGGAGGAATCAGACAGCATACTGAAGACAGGGAGGAATCAGACAGCATACTGAAGACAGGGAGGAATCAGACAGCATACTGAAGACAGGGAGGAATCAGACAGCATACTGTAGACAGGGAGGAATCAGACAGCATACTGAAGACAGGGAGGAATCAGAGAGCATACTGAAGACAGGGAGGAATCAGACAGCATACTGAAGACAGGGAGGAATCAGAGAGCATGCTGAAGACAGGGGAGGAATCAGACAGCATGCTGAAGACAGGGAGGAATCAGAGAGCATACTGAAGACAGGGAGGAATCAGACAGCATACTGAAGACAGGGAGGAATCAGACAGCATACTGTAGACAGGGAGGAATCAGACAGCATACTGAAGACAGGGAGGAATCAGACAGCATACTGAAGACAGGGAGGAATCAGACAGCATACTGAAGACAGGGAGGAATCAGACAGCATACTGAAGACAGGGAGGAATCAGACAGCATACTGAAGACAGGGAGGAATCAGACAGCATACTGTAGACAGGGAGGAATCAGACAGCATACTGAAGACAGGGAGGAATCAGACAGCATACTGAAGACAGGGAGGAATCAGACAGCATACTGTAGACAGGGAGGAATCAGACAGCATACTGAAGACAGGGAGGAATCAGACAGCATACTGAAGACAGGGAGGAATCAGACAGCATACTGTAGACAGGGGTGGAATCAGACAGCATACTGAAGACAGGGAGGAATCAGACAGCATGCTGAAGACAGGGAGGAATCAGACAGCATGCTGAAGACAGGGAGGAATCAGAGAGCATACTGAAGACAGGAGGAATCAGACAGCATGCTGAAGACAGGGAGGAATCAGACAGCATACTGTAGACAGGGAGGAATCAGACAGCATACTGAAGACAGGGGAGGAATCAGACAGCATGCTGAAGACAGGGAGGAATCAGACAGCATACCGTAGACAGGGAGGAATCAGACAGCATGCTGAAGACAGGGAGGAATCAGACAGCATGCTGAAGACAGGGAGGAATCAGACAGCGTACTGAAGACAGGGAGGAATCAGACAGCATGCTGAAGACAGGGAGGAATCAGAGAGCATACTGAAGACAGGGAGGAATCAGACAGCATACTGAAGACAGGGAGGAATCAGACAGCATGCTGAAGACAGGGAGGAATCAGACAGCATGCTGAAGACAGGGGAGGAATCAGACAGCATGCTGAAGACAGGGAGGAATCAGACAGCATGCTGTAGACAGGGAGGAATCAGACAGCATACTGAAGACAGGGAGGAATCAGACAGCATACTGAAGACAGGGAGGAATCAGACAGCGTACTGAAGACAGGGAGGAATCAGACAGCATACTGAAGACAGGGAGGAATCAGACAGCATACTGTAGACAGGAGGAATCAGACAGCGTACTGAAGACAGGGAGGAATCAGACAGCATACTGAAGACAGGGAGGAATCAGACAGCATACTGTAGACAGGGAGGAATCAGACAGCATGCTGAAGACAGGGAGGAATCAGACAGCATACTGAAGACAGGGAGGAATCAGACAGCATACTGAAGACAGGGAGGAATCAGACAGCATACTGAAGACAGGGAGGAATCAGACAGTGTACTGAAGACAGGGAGGAATCAGACAGCATACTGAAGACAGGGAGGAATCAGATAGCATACTGAAGACAGGGAGGAATCAGACAGCATACTGTAGACAGGGAGGAATCAGAGAGCATACTGAAGACAGGGAGGAATCAGACAGCATACTGTAGACAGGGGAGGAATCAGACAGCATACTGAAGACAGGGAGGAATCAGACAGCATACTGTAGACAGGGAGGAATCAGACAGCATACTGAAGACAGGGAGGAATCAGACAGCATACTGAAGACAGGGAGGAATCAGACAGCATACTGAAGACAGGGAGGAATCAGACAGCATACTGTAGACAGGGAGGAATCAGACAGCATACTGAAGACAGGGAGGAATCAGACAGCATACTGAAGACAGGGAGGAATCAGACAGCATACTGAAGACAGGGAGGAATCAGACAGCATACTGAAGACAGGGAGGAATCAGACAGCATACTGAAGACAGGGAGGAATCAGAGAGCATACTGAAGACAGGAGGAATCAGACAGCATACTGAAGACAGGGGAGGAATCAGACAGCATACTGTAGACAGGGAGGAATCAGACAGCATACTGAAGACAGGGGAGGAATCAGACAGCATGCTGAAGACAGGGAGGAATCAGACAGCATACTGTAGACAGGGAGGAATCAGACAGCATGCTGAAGACAGGGAGGAATCAGACAGCATGCTGAAGACAGGGAGGAATCAGACAGCGTACTGAAGACAGGGAGGAATCAGACAGCATGCTGAAGACAGGGAGGAATCAGAGAGCATACTGAAGACAGGGAGGAATCAGACAGCATACTGAAGACAGGGGAGGAATCAGACAGCATGCTGAAGACAGGGAGGAATCAGACAGCATGCTGAAGACAGGGGAGGAATCAGACAGCATGCTGAAGACATGGAGGAATCAGACAGCATGCTGTAGACAGGGAGGAATCAGACAGCATACTGAAGACAGGGAGGAATCAGACAGCATACTGAAGACAGGGAGGAATCAGACAGTGTACTGAAGACAGGGAGGAATCAGACAGCATACTGAAGACAGGGAGGAATCAGACAGCATACTGTAGACAGGAGGAATCAGACAGTGTACTGAAGACAGGGAGGAATCAGACAGCATACTGAAGACAGGGAGGAATCAGACAGCATGCTGAAGACAGGGAGGAATCAGACAGCATGCTGAAGACAGGGAGGAATCAGACAGCATACTGAAGACAGGGAGGAATCAGACAGCATACTGTAGACAGGGGGAATCAGACAGCATACTGAAGACAGGGAGGAATCAGACAGCATACTGAAGACAGGGGAGGAATCAGACAGCATACTGAAGACAGGGGAGGAATCAGACAGCATACTGAAGACAGGGAGGAATCAGACAGTGTACTGAAGACAGGAGGAATCAGACAGCATACTGAAGACAGGGAGGAATCAGACAGCATACTGTAGACAGGGGAGGAATCAGACAGCATGCTGAAGACAGGGAGGAATCAGACAGTGTACTGAAGACAGGAGGAATCAGACAGCATACTGAAGACAGGGGAGGAATCAGACAGCATACTGAAGACAGGGAGGAATCAGACAGTGTACTGAAGACAGGAGGAATCAGACAGCATACTGAAGACAGGGAGGAATCAGACAGCATACTGAAGACAGGGAGGAATCAGACAGCATACTGAAGACAGGGGAGGAATCAGACAGCATGCTGAAGACAGGGAGGAATCAGACAGCATGCTGAAGACAGGGGAGGAATCAGACAGCATGCTGAAGACAGGGAGGAATCAGACAGCATGCTGTAGACAGGGAGGAATCAGACAGCATACTGAAGACAGGGAGGAATCAGACAGCATACTGAAGACAGGGAGGAATCAGACAGCGTACTGAAGACAGGGAGGAATCAGACAGCATACTGAAGACAGGGAGGAATCAGACAGCATACTGTAGACAGGAGGAATCAGACAGTGTACTGAAGACAGGGAGGAATCAGACAGCATACTGAAGACAGGGAGGAATCAGACAGCATACTGTAGACAGGGAGGAATCAGACAGCATGCTGAAGACAGGGAGGAATCAGACAGCATACTGAAGACAGGGAGGAATCAGACAGCATACTGAAGACAGGGAGGAATCAGACAGCATACTGAAGACAGGGAGGAATCAGACAGCGTACTGAAGACGGGGAGGAATCAGACAGCATACTGAAGACAGGGAGGAATCAGACAGCATACTGAAGACAGGGAGGAATCAGACAGCATACTGTAGACAGGGAGGAATCAGAGAGCATACTGAAGACAGGGAGGAATCAGACAGCATACTGTAGACAGGGGAGGAATCAGACAGCATACTGAAGACAGGGAGGAATCAGACAGCATACTGAAGACAGGGAGGAATCAGACGGCATACTGAAGACAGGGGAGGAATCAGACAGCATACCGTAGACAGGGGAGGAATCAGACACGCATACTGTAGACAGGGGAGGAATCAGACAGCATACTGTAGACAGGAGGAATCAGACAGCATACTGTAGACAGGGAGGAATCAGACAGCGTACTGAAGACAGGAGAGAATCAGACAGCATACTGTAGACAGGGAGGAATCAGAGAGCATACTGAAGACAGGGAGGAATCAGACAGTGTACTGAAGACAGGAGGAATCAGACAGCATACTGAAGACAGGGAGGAATCAGACAGCATACTGTAGACGGGGGAGGAATCAGACAGCATGCTGAAGACAGGGGAGGAATCAGACAGTGTACTGAAGACAGGAGGAATCAGACAGCATACTGAAGACAGGGGAGGAATCAGACAGCATACTGAAGACAGGGAGGAATCAGACAGTGTACTGAAGACAGGAGGAATCAGACAGCATACTGAAGACAGGGAGGAATCAGACAGCATACTGTAGACAGTGGAGGAATCAGACAGCATGCTGAAGACAGGGGAGGAATCAGACAGCATGCTGAAGACAGGGAGGAATCAGACAGCATACTGAAGACAGGGAGGAATCAGACAGCATACTGAAGACAGGGAGGAATCAGACAGCATACTGAAGACAGGGAGGAATCAGACAGCATACTGTAGACAGGGGGAGGAATCAGACAGCATGCTGAAGACAGGGAGGAATCAGACAGTGTACTGAAGACAGGAGGAATCAGACAGCATACTGAAGACAGGGAGGAATCAGACAGCATGCTGAAGACAGGGAGGAATCAGACAGTGTACTGAAGACAGGAGGAATCAGACAGCATACTGAAGACAGGGAGGAATCAGACAGCATGCTGAAGACAGGGAGGAATCAGACAGCATGCTGAAGACAGGGAGGAATCGGACAGCATACTGAAGACAGGGAGGAATCAGACAGCATACTGTAGACAGGGGGGAATCAGACAGCATACTGAAGACAGGGGAGGAATCAGACAGCATACTGAAGACAGGGGAGGAATCAGACAGCATACTGAAGACAGGGGAGGAATCAGACAGCATACTGAAGACAGGGAGGAATCAGACAGTGTACTGAAGACAGGAGGAATCAGACAGCATACTGAAGACAGGGAGGAATCAGACAGCATACTGTAGACAGGGGAGGAATCAGACAGCATGCTGAAGACAGGGAGGAATCAGACAGCATGCTGAAGACAGGGAGGAATCAGACAGCATACTGAAGACAGGGAGGAATCAGACAGCATACTGAAGACAGGGAGGAATCAGACAGCATACTGAAGACAGGGAGGAATCAGACAGCATACTGTAGACAGGGGAGGAATCAGACAGCATGCTGAAGACAGGGAGGAATCAGACAGTGTACTGAAGACAGGAGGAATCAGACAGCATACTGAAGACAGGGAGGAATCAGACAGCATGCTGAAGACAGGGAGGAATCAGACAGTGTACTGGAAGACAGGAGGAATCAGACAGCATACTGAAGACAGGGAGGAATCAGACAGCATGCTGAAGACAGGGAGGAATCAGACAGCATGCTGAAGACAGGGAGGAATCAGACAGCATACTGAAGACAGGGAGGAATCAGACAGCATACTGTAGACAGGGGGGAATCAGACAGCATACTGAAGACAGGGAGGAATCAGACAGCATGCTGAAGACAGGGGAGGAAATCAGACAGTGTACTGAAGACAGGGGAGGAATCAGACAGCATGCTGTAGACAGGGAGGAATCAGACAGCATACTGAAGACAGGGGAGGAATCAGACAGCATGCTGCAGACAGGGAGGAATCAGACAGCATGCTGTAGACAGGGAGGAATCAGACAGCATGCTGAAGACAGGGAGGAATCAGACAGCATACTGTAGACAGGGGAGAATCAGACAGCATACTGAAGACAGGAGGAATCAGACAGCATGCTGAAGACAGGGAGGAATCAGACAGCATACTGTGGACAGGAGGAATCGGACAGCATACTGAAGACAGGAGGAATCAGACAGCATACTGTAGACAGGGAGGAATCAGACAGCATACTGTAGACAGGGGAATCAGACAGCATACTGTAGACAGGGGAGGAATCAGACAGCATACTGAAGACAGGGAGGAATCAGACAGCATACTGAAGACAGGGAGGAATCAGACAGCATACTGTAGACAGGAGGAATCAGACAGCATACTGTAGACAGGGGAGGAATCAGACAGCATGCTGAAGACAGGAGGAATCAGACAGCATACTGTAGACAGGGGAGGAATCAGACAGCATGCTGAAGACAGGGAGGAATCAGACAGCATACTGTAGACAGGGAGGAATCAGACAGCATACTGTAGACAGGGGAGGAATCAGACAGCATACTGTAGACAGGGAGGAATCAGACAGCATACTGTAGACAGGGAGGAATCAGACAGCGTACTGTAGACAGGGGGGAATCAGACAGCATACTGTAGACAGGGAGGAATCAGACAGCATACTGAAGACAGGGAGGAATCAGACAGCATACTGTAGACAGGAAGGAATCAGACAGCATGCTGTAGACAGGGAGGAATCAGACAGCATGCTGAAGACAGGGAGGAATCAGAGAGCATGCTGAAGACAGGAGGAATCAGACAGCATACTGAAGACAGGGAGGAATCGGACAGCATACTGAAGACAGGAGAATCAGACAGCATACTGTAGACAGGAGGAATCAGACAGCATGCTGAAGACAGGGAGGAATCAGACAGCATACTGAAGACAGGGAGGAATCAGACAGCATACTGAAGACAGGAGGAATCAGACAGCATACTGTAGACAGGGGAGGAATCAGACAGCATACTGTAGACAGGGAGGAATCAGACAGCATACTGAAGACAGGGAGGAATCAGACAGCATACTGAAGACAGGGAGGAATCAGACAGCATGCTGTAGACAGGGGAGGAATCAGACAGCATGCTGTAGACAGGGAGGAATCAGACAGCATGCTGTAGACAGGGGAGGAATCAGACAGCATGCTGTAGACAGGGAGGAATCAGACAGCATACTGAAGACAGGGAGGAATCAGACAGCATACTGAAGACAGGGAGAATCAGACAGCATACTGAAGACAGGGAGGAATCAGACAGCAAACTGGAAGACAGGGCGGAATCAGACAGCATGCTGAAGACAGGGAGGAATCAGACAGCATGCTGAAGACAGGGAGGAATAAGACAGCATACTGAAGACAGGGAGGAATAAGACAGCATGCTGAAGACAGGAGGAATCAGACAGCATGCTGAAGACAGGGAGGAATCAGACAGCATACTGAAGACAGGGAGGAATCAGACAGCATACTGAAGACAGGGAGGAATCAGACAGCATGCTGAAGACAGGGAGGAATCAGACAGCATGCTGAAGACAGGGAGGAATCAGACAGCATGCTGTAGACAGGGAGGAATCAGACAGCATACTGAAGACAGGGAGGAATCAGACAGCATACTGAAGACAGGGAGGAATCAGACAGCATACTGAAGACAGGGAGGAATCAGACAGCGTACTGGGAAGACAGGGAGGAATCAGACAGCATGCTGAAGACAGGGAGGAATCAGACAGCATACTGAAGACAGGGAGGAATCAGACAGCATACTGAAGACAGGGAGGAATCAGACAGCATACTGAAGACAGGAGGAATCAGACAGCATACTGAAGACAGGGAGGAATCAGACACATACTGAAGACAGGAGGAATCAGACAGCATGCTGTAGACAGGGAGGAATCAGACAGCATGCTGAAGACAGGGAGGAATCAGACAGCATGCTGAAGACAGGGAGGAATCAGACAGCATACTGAAGACAGGGAGGAATCAGACAGCATACTGTAGACAGGGAGGAATCAGACAGCATACTGAAGACAGGGAGGAATCAGAGAGCATGCTGAAGACAGGGAGGAATCAGACAGCATGCTGAAGACAGGGGGGAATCAGACAGCATACTGAAGACAGGGAGGAATCAGACAGCATACTGTAGACAGGGAGGAATCAGACAGCATACTGTAGACAGGGAGGAATCGGACAGCATACTGTAGACAGGAGGAATCAGACAGCATACTGTAGACGGGAGGAATCAGACAGCATACTGAAGACAGGGAGGAATCAGACAGCATACTGAAGACAGGGAGGAATCAGACAGCATGCTGAAGACGGGGAGGAATCAGACAGCATACTGAAGACAGGGAGGAATCAGACAGCATGCTGAAGACAGGGAGGAATCAGACAGCATGCTGAAGACAGGGAGAATCAGACAGCATGCTGAAGACAGGGAGGAATCAGACAGCGACTGCGACAGGGGAGGGAATCAGACAGCATACTGAAGACAGGGAGGAATCAGACAGCATGCTGAAGACAGGAGGAATCAGACAGCATACTGTAGACAGGAGGAATCAGACAGCATACTGAAGACAGGAGGAATCAGACAAGCATACTGTAGACAGGGAGGAATCAGACAGCATACTGTAGACAGGGGGAATCAGACAGCATACTGTAGACAGGGAGGAATCAGACAGCATACTGAGAAGACAGGGAGGAATCAGACAACGCATACTGGAAGACAGGGAGGAATCAGACAGCATACTGTAGACAGGAGGAATCAGACAGCATACTGTAGACAGGGGAGGAATCCAGACAGCATGCTGAAGACAGGAGGAATCAGACAGCATACTGTAGACAGGGGAGGAATCAGACAGCATGCTGAAGACAGGGAGGAATCAGACAGCATACTGTAGACAAGGGAGGAATCAGACAAGCATACTGTAGACAGGGAGGAATCAGACAGCATACTGTAGACAGGGAGGAATCAGACAGCATACTGTAGACAGGGAGGAATCAGACAGCGTACTGTAGACAGGGGAATCAGACAGCATACTGTAGACAGGGGAGGATCGACAGCATACTGAAGACAGGGAGGAATCAGACAGCATACTGTAGACAGGGGGGAATCAGACAGCATGCTGTAGACAGGGGAGGAATCAGACAGCATGCTGAAGACAGGGAGGAATCAGAGAGCATGCTGAAGACAGGGAGGAATCAGACAGCATACTGAAGACAGGGGGAGGAATCAGACAGCATACTGAAGACAGGAGGAATCAGACAGCATACTGTAGACAGGAGGAATCAGACAGCATGCTGAAGACAGGGGAGGAATCAGACAGCATACTGAAGACAGGGAGGAATCAGACAGCATACTGAAGACAGGAGGAATCAGACAGCATACTGTAGACAGGGGAGGAATCAGACAGCATACTGTAGACAGGGAGGAATCAGACAGCATACTGAAGACAGGGAGGAATCAGACAGCATACTGAAGACAGGAGAGAAATCAGACAGCATGCTGAAGACAGGGAGGAATCAGACAGCATACTGAAGACAGGAGGAATCAGACAGCATGCTGTAGACAGGGGAGAATCAGACAGCATACTGAAGACAGGGAGGAATCAGACAGCATACTGAAGACAGGGAGGAATCAGACAGCATACTGAAGACAGGGGGAATCAGACAGCATGCTGAAGACAGGGAGGAATCAGACAGCATGCTGTAGACAGGGAGGAATCAGACAGCATACTGAAGACAGGGGAGGAATCAGACAGCGTACTGAAGACAGGGAGAATCAGACAGCATACTGTAGACAGGGAGGAATCAGACAGCATGCTGTAGACAGGGAGAAATCGAGGACAGCAATGCTGTAGACAGGGGAGGGAATCAGACAGCATGCTGTAGACAGGGAGGAATCAGACAGCATACTGAAGACAGGGAGGAATCAGACAGCATACTGAAGACAGGGAGGAATCAGACAGCATACTTGAAGACAGGGAGAATCAGACAGCATACTGAAGACAGGGCGAGAATCAGACAGCATACTGAAGACAGGGGAGGAATCAGACAGCATGCTGAAGACAGGGAGAATAAGACAGCATACTGAAGACAGGGAGGAATCAGACAGCATGCTGAAGACAGGGGAGGAATCAGACAGCATGCTGAAGACAGGGAGGAATCAGACAGCATACTGAAGACAGGGAGGAATCAGACAGCATACTGAAGACAGGAAGGAATCAGACAGCATGCTGAAGACAGGGAGGAATCAGACAGCATGCTGAAGACAGGAGGAAATCAGACAGCATGCTGTAGACAGGGAGGAATCAGACAGCATACTGAAGACAGGGAGGAATCAGACAGCATACTGAAGACAGGGAGGAATCAGACAGCATACTGAAGACAGGGGAGGAATCAGACAGCGTACTGAAGACAGGGAGGAATCAGACAGCATGCTGAAGACAGGGAGGAATCAGACAGCATACTGAAGACAGGGAGGAATCAGACAGCATACTGAAGACAGGGAGGAATCAGACAGCATACTGAAGACAGGGAGGAATCGGACAGCATACTGAAGACAGGGAGGAATCAGACAGCATACTGAAGACAGGGAGAATCAGACAGCATGCTGTAGACAGGGAGGAATCAAGACAGCATGCTGAAGACAGGGAGGAATCAGACAGCATGCTGAAGACGGGGAGGAATCAGACAGCATACTGAAGACAGGGAGGAATCAGACAGCATACTGTAGACAGGGAGGAATCAGACAGCATACTGAAGACAGGGAGGAATCAGAGAGCATGCTGAAGACAGGAGGAATCAGACAGCATGCTGAAGACAGGGGGAATCAGACAGCATACTGAAGACAGGGAGGAATCAGACAGCATACTGTAGACAGGAGAATCAGACAGCATACTGTAGACAGGGAGGAATCAGACAGCATACTGTAGACAGGAGAATCAGACAGCATACTGTAGACAGGAGGAATCAGACAGCATACTGTAGACAGGAGGAATCAGACAGCATACTGTAGACAGGGGAGGAATCAGACAGCATACTGAAGACAGGGGAGGAATCAGACAGCATGCTGAAGACAGGAGGAATCAGACAGCATACTGAAGACAGGGAGGAATCAGACAGCATACGAAGACAGGGGAGGAATCAGACAGCATGCTGAAGACAGGGAGGAATCGGACAGCATACTGAAGACAGGGGAGGAATCAGACAGCATACTGAAGACAGGGGAGGAATCAGACAGCATGCTGAAGACAGGGAGGAATCAGACAGTGTACTGAAGACAGGGAGGAATCAGAGAGCATGCTGAAGACAGGGAGGAATCAGACAGCATACTGTAGACAGGGAGGAATCAGACAGCATACTGTAGACAGGAGGAATCAGACAGCATACTGTAGACAGGAGGAATCAGACAGCATACTGTAGACAGGGAGGAATCAGGGACAGCATGCTGAAGACAGGGAGGAATCAGACAGCATGCTGAAGACAGGGAGGAATCAGACAGTGTACTGAAGACAGGAGGAATCAGACAGCATACTGTAGACAGGGAGGAATCAGACAGCATACTGTAGACAGGGAGGAATCAGAGAGCATGCTGAAGACAGGAGGAATCAGACAGCATGCTGAAGACAGGGGGGAATCAGACAGCATACTGAAGACAGGGAGGAATCAGACAGCATACTGAAGACAGGGAGGAATCAGACAGCATGCTGAAGACAGGGGAGAAATCAGACAGCATACTGAAGACAGGGAGGAATCAGACAGCATACGAAGACAGGGAGGAATCAGACAGCATGCTGAAGACAGGGGAGGAATCAGACACGCAACTGAAGACAGGGAGGAATCAGACAGCATACGAAGACAGGGAGGAATCAGACAGCATGCTGAAGACATGGAGGAATCAGACAGTGTACTGAAGACAGGGAGGAATCAGAGAGCATGCTGAAGACAGGGGAGGAATCAGACAGCATACTGCAGACAGGGGAGGAATCAGACAGCATACTGTAGACAGGGAGGAATCAGACAGCATACTGTAGACAGGGGAGGAATCAGACAGCATACTGGAGACAGGGGAGGAATCAGACAGCATGCTGAAGACAGGGAGGAATCAGACAGCATGCTGAAGACAGGGAGGAATCAGACAGTGTACTGGAAGACAGGGGAGGAATCAGACAGCATACTAGACAGGGGAGGAATCAGACAGCATACTGTAGACAGGGAGGAATCAGAGAGCATGCTGAAGACAGGGAGGAATCAGACAGCATGCTGAAGACAGGGGGAATCAGGACAGCATACTGAAGACAGGAGGAATCAGATGCAGCATACTGCAGACAGGGAGGAATCAGACAGCATAGTAGACAGGAGAAATCAGACAGCATACTGTAGACAGGAGGAATCAGCAGCATACTGTAGGACAGGAGGAATCAGACAGCATACTGGACAGGGAGGAATCAGACAGCATACTGAAGACAGGAGGAATCAGACAGCATACTGAAGACAGGGAGGAATCAGACAGCATGCTGAAGACAGGGAGGAATCAGACAGCATACGAAGACAGGGAGGAATCAGACAGCATGCTGAAGACAGGAGGAATCAGACAGCATGCTGAAGACAGGAGAATCAGACAGCATGCTGAAGACAGGGAGGAATCAGACAGCGTACGTAGACGGGAGGAATCAGAGAGCATGCTGAAGACAGGGGAGGAATCAGACAGCATGCTGAAGACAGGAGGAATCAGACAGCATACTGAAGACAGGGGAGGAATCAGACAGTGTACTGAAGACGGGGAGGAATCAGAGAGCATGCTGAAGACAGGGAGGAATCAGACAGCATACTGTAGACAGGGGAGGAATCAGACAGCATACGGAAGACAGGGGAGGAATCAGACAGCATGCTGAAGACAGGGAGGAAATCAGACAGCATGCCGAAGACAGGAGAATCAGACAGCATAAGACAGGAGAAATCAGACAGCATACTGAAGACAGGGAGGAATCAGACAGCATACTGAAGACAGGGAAGAATCAGACAGCATACTGAAGACAGGGGAGGAATCAGACAGCATACTGTAGACAGGGGAGGAATCAGACAGCATACTGTAGACAGGAGGAATCAGACAGCATACTGTAGACAGGAGGAATCAGACAGCATACTGAAGACAGGGAGGAATCAGACAGCATGCTGAAGACAGGGAGAATCAGACAGCATGCTGAAGACAGGAGGAATCAGACAGCATGCGAAGACAGGGGAGGAATCAGACAGCGTGCTGAAGACAAGGAATCAGACAGCATGCGAAGACAGGGGAGGAATCAGACAGCATACTGCAGACAGGGAGGAATCAGACAGCATACTGAAGACAGGGGAGGAATCAGACAGCATGCTGAAGACAGGGAGGAATCAGACAGCATACTGAAGACAGGGAGGAATCAGACAGTGTACTGAAGACAGGGAGGAATCAGAGAGCATGCTGAAGACAGGGGAGGAATCAGACAGCATACTGTAGACAGGGGAGGAATCAGACAGCATACTGTAGACAGGGAGAATCAGACAAGCATACTGTAGACAGGGGAGGAATCAGACAGCATACTGAAGACAGGGAGGAATCAGACAGCATGCCTGAGACAGGGGAGGAATCAGACAGCATACTGAAGACAGGGAGGATCAGACAGCATGCTGAAGACAGGGAGGAATCAGACAGCACGCCGAAGACAGGGAGGAATCAGACAGCATGCTGGAAGACAGGGAGGAACTCAGACAGCATGCTGAAGACAGGAGGAATCAGACAGCAGCTAAGACAGGGAAGGAATCAGACAGCATACCGTAGACAGGAGGAATCAGACCACTGAAGACAGGGAGAACGACAAGCATGCTGGAAGACAGGGAGGAAATCAGACAGCATAATGAAGACAGAGGAGGAATCAGAGAGCATGCTGAAAGACAGGGAGGAATCAGACAGCATACTGTAGACAGGGGAGGAACCCAGGACAGCATACTAAGACAGGGGGGGAATCAGACAAGAGCATACTGTAGACAGGGAGGAATGAGACGGCATACCGAAGACAGGGAGGAATCAGGGACAGCATGCTGTAGACAGGGAGGAAATCGGATAGCATACTGAAGACAGGGGAGGAATCAGAATGTGCATAACCAAAGACAGGGAGGAATCAGAAGCTATATACTGGAAGACAGGGTAGGAACCAGACAGCATACTGGGAAGACAGGAGGAATCAGACAGCATGCTGAAGACAGGAGGAAATCAGACAGCATGCTGGAAGACAGGGGGGGAATCAGACAAGCACACTGTAGACAGGGGAGGAATCAGACAGCATACCGAAGACAGGGAGAATCAGACAGCATCTGAAGACAGGGGAGAACGCAGCATGCTGAAGACAGGGAGGAATCAGACAGTGTACTGGAAGACAGGGAGGAACAGAGAGCATGCTGAAGACAGGGAGGAATCAGACAGCACATACTGTAGACAGGGGAGGAATCAGACAAAGCATACCGTAAGACAGGGAGGAATCAGACAGCATACTGTAGACAGGAGGAATCAGGACAGCATACTGTAGACAGGGAGGAATCAGAACAGCATGCCGAAGACAGGGAGGAACTCGGACAGTGTAATAAAGACAGGAGGAATCAGACAGCATACTGAAGACAGGGAGGAATCAGATACATGCTGCCAGAAGACAGGGGAGGAACTCGGACAGCACATGCTGAAGATAGGGAGGAATCAGACAGCATACTGAAGACAGGGGAGGAATCAGTACAGCATACTGAAGACAGGGAGGAATCAGACAGCATACTGTAGACAGGGAGGAATCAGACAGCATACTGTAGACAGGAGTGAATCAGACAGCATACTGTAGACAGGAGGAATGGGACAGCATACTGTAGACAGGGAGGAACTAGACAGCATA
>NW_025549211.1:0-12311 GCF_905237065.1 Salmo salar | reverse complement strand
CACGCATTTCATTGGATATTGGAGCAGGTGTTCCGCTAGCGGAACGTCTAGATGTAAGAGGTTAACCTCTTGGGGCTAGGTGGGACGCTAGCGTGCCACCCGTGGTGCACTCCATCAACAGCAGGTGCATTTCAAGAGCGGCAAATTTGAATCCAAATAAATGTCAAAATTCAAATTTTTCAAAAATACAACTATTTTACACCATTTGAAAGATAAACATCTCCTTAATCTAACCACGTTTTACGATTTCAAAAAGGTTTCACGGCGAAAGCATAAATTTAGAGTATGTTAGGACAGTACATTTACAAGAGTTGTGTGTAATGTTTTGTCAAGTCAAAGACAGGGTCACCAAAACCATAAAACCAGCTAAAATGATGCACTAACCTTTACAATCTCCATCAGATGACACTCCTAGGACATTATGTTAGACAATGCATGCATTTTTAGTTCTATCAAGTTCATATTTATATCCAAAAACAGCGTTTTACTATGGCATTGATGTTGAGAAATCGTTTCCTCCAATAACCGGCAGTCAAGTCAGCGTCACAAATTAAATAATTAAAATTAGAAAACATTGGTAAAATATTATATTGTCATTTAAAGAATTATAGATTTACATCTCTTGAACTCAATCAACTTGCCAGATTTAAAAATAACCTTACTGGGAAATCACACTTTGCAATAATTTGAGCACTGCGCCCAGAAAATACGCGCGTTGCGATACAGACTAGACGTCATGTTGGGGAGATCTAAAATCGAAAATACTATGTAAATAATCCATTACCTTTGATTCTCTTCATCAGATGTCACTTCCAGGTATCACAGGTCCATAACGAATGTAGTTTTGTTCAAAAAAACTCATAATTTATGTCCAAAAATCTCGTTAGCACATGATGTAAGCCAGCCGGACTTCTCGTCATGAACGAGGGGAAAAAAATATATTTCCGTTCGTTCAAACATGTCAAACGTTGTATAGCATAAATCATTAGGGCCTTTTTTAACCAGAACATGAATAATATTCAAGGTGGACGAATGCATACTCTTTTATAACGTATTGGAACGAGGGTACCCAACATGAACTCGCGGCCAGGTGTCTAATGGGACATCATCGTTCCATGGCTCTTGTTCGGTCAGATCTCCCTCCAGAAGACTCAAAACACTTTGTAAAGGCTGGTGACATCTAGTGGAAGCAATAGGAAGTGCCAAAATATTCCTAAGCCCCTGTGTTTTTCAATGGGATAGGTTTAAAGTCAATACAACACATCAGGTATCCACTTCCTGTCAGAAAATGTCTCAGGGTTTTGCCTGCCAAATGAGTTCTGTTATACTCACAGACACCATTCAAACAGTTTTAGAAACTTTAGAGTGTTTTCTATCCATATATAATAAGTATATGCATATTCTAGTTACTGGGTAGGATTAGTAACCAGATTAAATCGGGTACATTTTTTTTATCCAGACGTGCAAATGCTGCCCCCTAGACCCAACAGGTTAAAGATAAGACTCTCGTTAATCTAACCACACTGTCCAATTTCAAAAAGGCTTTACAACGAAAGCAAAACATTAGATTATGTCAGCAGACTACCCAGCCAGAAATAATCAGACACCCATTTTTCAAGCTAGCATATAATGTCACATCAACCCAAACCACAGCTAAATGTAGCACTAACCTTTGATGATCTTCATCAGATGACAACCCTAGGACATTATGTTATACAATACATGCATGTTTTGTTCAATCAAGTTCATATTTATATCAAAAACCAGCTTTTTACATTAGCATGTGACTAGCATGTGACTAGCATTCCCACCGAACACTGCCGGTGAATTTACTAAATTACTCACGATAAACGTTCACAAAAAGCATAACAATTATTTTAAGAATTATAGATACAGAACTCCTCTATGCACTCGATATGTCCGATTTTAAAATAGCTTTTCGGTGAAAGCACATTTTGCAATATTCTCAGTAGATAGCCCGGCATCACAGGGCTAGCTATTTAGACACCCAGCAGGTTTAGCACTCATCAAAGTCAGATTTACTATAAGAAAAATGTTCTTACCTTTGTTGTCTTCGTCAGAATGCACTCCCAGGACTTCTACTTCAATAACAAATGTTGGTTTGGTCCAAAATAATCCATCGTTATATCCAAACAGCGGCGTTTTGTTCGTATGTTCTAGACACTATCCTAAAGGCTAAATAAGGGTGACGAGCATGGCGCAATTCGTGACAAAATAATTCTAAATATTCCATTACCGTACTTCGAAGCATGTCAACCGCTGTTTAAAATCAATTTTTATGCCATTTTTCTCATAAAAAAGCGATAATATTCCGACCGGGAATCTGCGTTTAGATAAACAGACAAAGGAAAAGAAACCATTCGGTCGAAGCGGGCACGCGCCCTAAGCCCATAGTACTCTGAGTGGCCACTTGCCAAAAGCGATAAAGTGTTTCAGCCAGAGCCTGCCTCGATATCGTTTCAACGTTTTCCGGGCTCTGAGACCCTATGGAAGACATAGGAAGTGTCACGTTATTGCACAGATCCTGAGTCTTCAATAAAAAGAGCCAAGATGAAACACTACTTCTCAGACAGGCCACTTCCTGCTTGAAATCTTCTCAGGTTTTGGCCTGCCATAGGAGTTCTGTTATACTCACAGACACCATTCAAACAGTTTTAGAAACTTTAGGGTGTTTTCTATCCAAAGCCAATAATTATATGCATATTCTAGTTACTGGGCAGGTGTAGTAACCAGATTAAATCGGGTACGTTTTTTATCCAGCCGTTTTTTATCCAGCCGTGCAAATACTGCCCCCTATCCCCAACAGGTTAACTAAATCAGAGGACCGCCCCCAGGGACACAGACAGAACCTGGCGTCATGAGACAGCCTTTTTCTATGTCCCGAAAAAAAAAAAACTTGGTTTTCTATCACCAGACCGAGCTTACCTCAATTACGAGATGGCTAAAGGTTGGAGACCAGCTTACCTCTTGCTGAACTTTTAACCATACCATGTGGTTAAACTCTTAGACAATCGATACCGACAGAATAATAACTAGTCTGCAGCTAGGAATTCGGTATCATTGAACGCAAAGACCGACAACCGCCGAAAACATCTATTCTATAACGACATTAATGAATGTCACTCTGAACTACCCATTCAAACCACGACAGAGAGAGAGAAGGCGGACAGACTCTCCAACAGAAACAAACTTTTCAACAGAGATCCCGACGACACACTGAGTGCAAATATATATATTGATTGCAATTGTTCCCAAATGAGTGAGCGTTCATGCGCAAAGGGTTAGCATTTCAATTGATATAATTATCAACTCTGTAGTGTCTTCTCAGCTGACCCCAACCTCCTTTTGTCTAACAAGCCGCCATGCCGGTTTAGCCCACTAGGGCACATTCTCCTATCATTTCCTTGTAAACATATCTACTGTTTGTTATGCATTTCTGTGAATTACTTAGTTAGTAAATAAATGATTTTAAGACAATTGATGTATGGATGACTCATAGTGAAGACTGGGATCGTGCAGATAACCAACAATTTACGACGTTTGGAATGAGACTGGCGTGAGGTAAATAATAATTCATTCATTCGAAGACTAATTGATCAGATATAAAAAAATCTGAAAGTTATATTAGGAAAATTATAACTTTGTAATCTGAATATTTTCCTTGGTGCCCCGACTTCCTAGTTAATTACAGTTACATGATTAATCGCGTAATAATAATTACAGAGAGTCATTTGATAAATACACTGCTCAAAAAACTAAAGGGAACACTAAAATAAAACATCCTAGATCTGAATGAATGAAATAATCTTATTAAAATACTTTTTTCTTTACATAGTTGAATGTGCTGACAACAAAATCACACAAAAATAATCAATGGAAATCCAATTTAACAACCCATGGAGGTCTGGATTTGGAGTCACACTCAAAATTAAAGTGGAAAACCACACTACAGGCTGATCCAACTTTGATGTAATGTCCTTAAAACAAGTCAAAATGAGGCTCAGTAGTGTGTGTGGCCTCCACGTGCCTGTATGACCTCCCTACAACGCCTGGGCATGCTCCTGATGAGGTGGCGGATGGTCTCCTGAGGGATCTCCTCCCAGACCTGGACTAAAGCATCCGCCAACTCCTGGACAGTCTGTGGTGCAACGTGGCGTTGGTGGATGGAGCGAGACATGATGTCCCAGATGTGCTCAATTGGATTCAGGTCTGGGGAACGGGCGGGCCAGTCCATAGCATCAATGCCTTCCTCTTGCAGGAACTGCTGACACACTCCAGCCACATGAGGTCTAGCATTGTCTTGCATTAGGAGGAACCCAGGGCCAACCGCACCAGCATATGGTCTCACAAGGGGTCTGAGGATCTCATCTCGGTACCTAATGGCAGTCAGGCTACCCCTGGCGAGCACATGGAGGGCTGTGCGGCCCCCCAAAGAAATGCCACCCCACATCATGACTGGCCCACCGCCAAACCGGTCATGCTGGAGGATGTTGCAGGCAGAAGAACATTCTCCACGGCGTCTCCAGACTCTGTCACGTCTGTCACATGTGCTCAGTGTGAACCTGCTTTCATCTGTGAAGAGCACAGGGCGCCAGTGGCGAATTTGCCAATCTTGGTGTTCTCTGGCAAATGCCAAACGTCCTGCACGGTGTTGGGCTGTAAGCACAACCCCCACCTGTGGACGTCGGGCCCTCATACCACCCTCATGGAGTCTGTTTCTGACCGTTTGAGCAGACACATGCACATTTGTAGCCTGCTGGAGGTCATTTTGCAGGGCTCTGGCAGTGCTCCTCCTGCTCCTCCATGCACAAAGGCGGAGGTAGCGGTCTTGCTGCTGGGTTGTTGCCCTCCTACGGCCTCCTCCACGTCTCCTGATGTACTGGCCTGTCTCCTGGTAGCGCCTCCATGCTCTGGACACTACGCTGACAGACCCAGCAAACCTTCTTGCCACAGCTCGCATTGATGTGCCATCCTGGATGAGCTGCACTACCTGAGCCACTTGTGTGGGTTGTAGACTCCGTCTCATGCTACCACTAGAGTGAAAGCACCGCCAGCATTCAAAAGTTACCAAAACATCAGCCAGGAAGCATAGGAACTGAGAAGTGGTCTGTGGTCACCACCTGCAGAACCACTCCTTTATTGGGGGTGTCTTGCTAATTGCCTATAATTTCCACCTGTCTATTCCATTTGCACAACAGCATGTGAAATTTATTGTCAATCAGTGTTGCTTCCTAAGTGGACAGTTTGATTTCACAGAAGTGTGATTGACTTGGAGTTACATTGTGTTGTTTAAGTTTTCCCTTTATTTTTTTGAGCAGTGTATGTCTTCAGTTTTAATGATGCCAAAGACACGACACTGTCATCTGCCAAACTTACCCTCGTAAAACTGACCATCCTACCGATCCTCGACTTTGGCGATGTCATTTATAAAATAGCCTCCAACACTCTACTCAACAAATTGGATGCAGTCTATCACAGTGCCATCCGTTTCGTCACCAAAGCCCCATATACTACCCACCACTGCGACCTGTACGCCCCCTCCTTGGCTGGCCCTCGCTTCATACTCGTCACCAAAACCAACTGGCTCCAGGTCATCTACAAGTCTCTGCTAGGTAAAGCCCCACCTTATCTCAGCTCACTGGTCACCATAACAGCACCCACTCGTAGCACGCGCTCCAGCAGGTATATCTCACTGGTTACCACCAAAGCCAATTCCTACTTTGGCTGCCTTTCCTTCCAGTTCTCTGCTGCCAATGACTGGAACGAACTGCAAAAATCACTGAAGCTGGAGACTCATATCTCCCTCACTAGCTTTAACCTGTTTGGGATAGGGGGCAGTATTTTCACGGCCGGATGAAAAAAATTTACCCGATTTAAACTGGTTTCTACTCTTGCCAAAAATGAGAATATGCATATTATTAGTAGATTTGGATAGAAAACACTCTAACGTTTCTAAAACTGTTTGAATGGTGTCTGTGAGTATAACAGAAATCATATGGCAGGCAAAAACCTGAGAAGATTACAAGCAGGAAGTGGCCTGTCTGCGAATTTGTAGTCCTTCTTTTGCTTCTCTATTGAAACTACAGTATCTGAGCTGTTACGTGGCACTTTCTAAGGCTTCCGTTGGCTCTCTAAAGCGTTCAGAAAGCAGATTGAGGCGTCTCCTGTCTCTGCGCAGAGTACAGGAGCACAGTTTGTCAGTGGACTGCCTGGTGACTAAGAGATTGGAGATGCGCGTTCACGAGACCATGCTGTTTTTTCTTTTCGTCTTTGAATGAATACACGATTGTCCGTTTGGAAAATTATCCCTATTTTACGAGAAAAATACCATAAAAAATTGATTTTAAACAGCGTTTGACGTGCTTCTAAGTACCGTAAAGGAACATTTTGACTTTTTTTGTCTCAATATGCGCTGACCTGAACGCACGAACAAAACGGAGGTATTTGGACATAAATATGGATTATTTGGAACAAAAACAACATTTCTTGTGGAAGTAGCAGTCCTGGGAGTGTATTCTGACGAAGGTCAGCAAAGGTAATACAATTTTTCTTATAGTAATTCTGAGTTTAGTGAGCCCGAAGTTGGTGGGTGTCTGAAAAGCTAGCCGTGATGGCTAAGCTATGTACTCAGAATATTGCAAAATGTGCTTTCGCCGAAAAGCTATTTTAAAATCTGACATAGCGATTGCATAAAGGAGTTCTGTATCTATAATTCTTAAAATAATTGTTATGTATTTTGAAAAGGTTTATGATGAGTAATTTAGTAAATTCACCAGAAGTTTTGGGTGGGAATGCATGTTCTGAACATCACATGCCAATGTAAAAAGCTGTTTTTGGATATAAATATGAACTTGATTGAACAAAACATGCATGTATTGTATAACATAATGTCCTAGGAGTGTCATCTGATGAAGATCATCAAAGGTTACTGCTTCATTTAGCTGTGTTTTGGGTTTTTGTGACAAATATGCTTGCTTGGAAAATGGCTGTGTGATTATGTGTGTCTATGTACTCTCCTAACATAATCTAATGTTTTACTTTCGCTGTAAAGCCTTTTTGAAATCGGACAATGTGGTTAGATTAACGAGAGTCTTATCTTTAAAATGGTGTAAAATAGTCCTGTTTGAAAAATAGAAATTATTGAATTTTTAGGTTTTTGTATTTCGCGCTATGCGACCCCATTGGCTGTTGGCTAGGGGTTCCGCTATCGGAAGGCCTTGATGTAAGAAGTTAAGCACCAGTTGTCAGAGCAGCTCACAGATCACTGCACCTGTACATAGCCCATCTGTAAACAGCCCATCCAACTACCTCATCCCCATACTGTATTTATTTATTTATCTTGCTCCTTTGCATCCCAGTATCTCTCCTTGCACATTCATCTTCTGCACATCTACCATTCCAGTGTTTAATTGCTATATTGTAATTACTTCGCCACCATGGCCTAGTTATAGTCTTAACACCCTTATCTTACCTCATTTGCACTCACTGTATATATACTTTTTATTTTCTTTTTTTTCTACTGTATTATTGACTGTATGTTTTGTTTATTCCATGTGTAACTGTGTTGTTGTATGTGTCGAACTGTTGTGCTTTATATTGGCCAGGTCGCAGTTGCAAATGAGAACTTGTTCTCAACTAGCCCACCTGGTTAAATAAAGGTGAAATAAAAAATATCAGACTGTCAAGAGTATTCATCTGGTCAAGATGTCAGTGTATCATGTCTATTGTGTGTAACAGTGTTATATGTGAAAATGAAAAGGCACCGACTTAACATGAGGATATCTTTAGATTTACTCTGCAACATCCCAATCTTCATAACCTTTTCACACGTACTAACAAATGGGTGTGATGATTCTGCAGTGGTCGCTGCAGCGTACGCTCAAACCGGTTTGATTAGAACTCTTATTTATAACGTCCAGTATCGACTGGCGCAACAGTCAGCATTTGAGCGAGCCACACTGTTTTTTCACAGAAACATTTTGCACAAACACAATCCTTACAAAGTTATGTCCTGAATGTGGCCAGTTTATTTTTGGATTCAATTTTCAGACCAGAGGTCGGCCGATTATGATTTTTCAACGCCAATACCGATTAATGTAGGACCCAAAAAAGCCAATACCTATTAATCAGCCAATGAATTGTTTTATTTATTTGTAATAATGACAATTACAACAATACTGAATGAACACTTTTATTTAACTTAATATAATACGTCCATAAAATCAATTTAGCCTCAAATAAATAATGAAACATGTTCAATTTGGTTTAAATAATGCAAAAACAAAGTGTTTGAGAAGAAAGTAAAAGTGCAGTATGTGCCATGTAAAAAAGCTATTGTTTAAGTTCCTTGCTCAGAACATGAGAACATATGAAAGCTGGTGGTTCCTTTTAACATGAGTCTTCAATATTCCCAGGTAAGACGTTTTAGGTTGAAGTTATTATAGGACTATTTCTCTCTATACCATTTGTATTTCATATACCGTTGAGTATTGGATGTTCTTATAGGCACTATAGTATTGCCAGTGTAACAGTATAGCTTCCGTCCCTCTCCTCACCCCTACCTGGGCTCGAACCAGGGACACATCGACAACAGCCACCCTCGAAACATCGTTACCCATCGCTCCACAAAAGCTGCGGCCCTTGCATTTCAAGGGGAACAACTACTTCAAGGTCTCAAAGCGAGTGACGTCACCGATTGAAACGCTATTAGCACTTACCCTGCTAACTAGCTAGCCATTTCACATCGGTTACACCAGCGTGAGAGCGAGCTGAGTTCCTTTTCATTTCTGAAGACAAAGGAATTGTCCGGTTGGAATATTATTGAAGATGTATGATAAAAACATGCTAAAGATTGATTCTATACATCGTTTGACATGTTTCTACAAACTGTAATGCAACTTTTTTGACTTTTCATCTGGACTTAGTGCATGCGCCTTCTGCATTTGGAATAGTGAACTGAACGCGCAAACAAAAAGGAGGTATTTGGATATAAATATGGACTTTATCTAAACAAAACAAATATTTATTGTAGAACTGGGATTCCTGGGAGTGCATTTCGATGAAGATCATTAAAGGTAAGTGAATATTTATTATGCTATTTCTGACTTTTGTTGACTCCATAACATGGCGGGTATCTGTATGGCTTGTTTTGGTGTTTGAGCACTGTACTAAGACTTTCGCATGGTGTGCTTTTGCCATAAAGCTTTTTTGAAATCTGACACAGCGGTTGCATTAAGGAGAAGTGTATGTAAGACACTTGTGTCTTATATCAACATTTATGATGAGTATTTCTGTAAATTGATGTGGCTCCCTGCAAAATCACTGGATGTTTTGGAAGCAAAACATTACTGAACATAACGTGCCAATGTAAACTGAGATTGTTTGATATAAATATGAACTTTATCGAACAAAACATACATGTATTGTGTAACATGAAGTCCTATGAGTGCCATCGCATGAAGATCATCAAAGGTTAGTGATTCATTTTCTCTATTTCTGCTTTTTGTGACTAGGCGCTGACCCAACATAATCATATGGTATGCTTTCGCCGTAAAGCCTTTTTGAAATCAGACACTGTGGCTGGATTAACAAGAAGTTAAGCTTTAAAATGGTGTATAATACTTGTATGTTTGAGGAATTTGAATTATGAGATTTCTGTTTTTTTTTATTTGCCGCCCAGCAATTTCACTGGCTGTTGTTGAGGTGGGACGCTAGCATATCTCAGAGAGGTTAACGGTTGATTTGAGCATTCTGTACTAACAGCAGTCAAGCACCCAAGCTAACTGGCTAGCTACTTCCACATGAGAATGAGAGAACATCTCACTGAACATTACTCGCCCAAGCAGAGCTGGTTAGGCTGTTATGTTATCCAGGGCGTTGGTGACTGCAACTATCCTGTCAGACTGTCCGTTCGTAAATTCTAAGCGTTTCACTCTCAGAGTGTTCAGAGCGCAAACTGGACGCTCTGGCCCATCAGTAGGGTTGATCCGAGCGTTCTGACCTCACAGTGGCAGTCAAGCAGCCAAGCTAACTGGCTAACATTGTAAACATTGTAAATAAGAATGTGTTCTTAACTGACTTGCCTGTTAACCTCTCTAGGGTATGTGGGACGGAATCGTCCCACCTACTCAACAGCAAGTGGAATCCTGTGGCGCGTTATTCAAATACCTTAGAAATGCTATTACTTCAATTTCTCAAACATATGACTATTTTACACCATTTTAAAGACAAGACTCTCGTTAATCTAACCACACTGTCCGATTTCAAAAAGGCTTATGGAGAGTACCCAGCCAGAAATAATCAGACACCCATTTTTCAAGCTAGCATATAATGTCACATAAACCCAAACCACAGCTAAATGCAGCACTAACCTTTGATGATCTTCATCAGATGACAATCCTAGAACATTATGTTATACAATACATGCATGTTTTGTTCAATCAAGTTCATATTTATATCAAAAACCAGCTTTTTACATTAGCATGTGACGTTCAGAACTAGCATACCCACCGCAAACTTCCGGTGAATTTACTAAATTACTCACGATAAACGTTCACAAAAAACATAACAATTATTTTAAGATTTATAGATACAGAACTCCTTTATGTAATCGCTATGTCCGATTTTAAAATAGCTTTTCGGCAAAAGCACAATTTGCAATATTCTGAGTAGATAGCCCAGCCATCACGGCTAGCTAATTTGACACCCACCAAGTTTGGCCCTCACCAAACTCCGATTTACTATTAGAAAAATGTGATTACCTTTGCTGTTCTTCGTCAGAATGCACTCCCAGGACTTCTACTTCAATAACAAATGTTGGTTTGGTTCAAAATAATCCATAGTTATGTTCAAATATCCTCTGTTTTGTTCGTATGCGTTCAAGACACTATCCGAAGGGTGATTGAAGGGTGACGCGCCCGACGCGGCTTTCGTGCGACAAAAAATGTCTAAATATTCCATTACCGTACTTGAAGCATGTCAACCGCTGTTTAAAATCAATTTTTATGCGATTTTTCTCGTAAAAAAGCGATAATATTCCGACCGGGAAACCCTGTTTAAGTTCAAAGATGAAAAAATAAAAACATAGCGTCGCCTCGTGCACGCGCCTCAGTCTCATTGTTCTCTGATCGACCATTATCCAAATGCGGTGCTGTTTTTCAGCCAGGGCCTGCAAAGACATCATTCAGCCTTTTGCCGCCTTCTGAGAGCCTATGGGAGCCGTAGGAAGTGTCACGTTACAGCAGAGATCCTCAGTTTTCAATAAAGAGAGTGTAGAAGCCCAAGAAATGGTCAGACAGGCCACTTCCAGTAAGGAATCTTCTCAGGTTTTTGCCTGCCATATGAGTTCTGTTATACTCACAGACACCATTCAAACAGTTTTAGAAACTTTAGGGTGTTTTCTATCCAAAGCCAATAATTATATGCATATTCTAGTTTCTGGGCAGTAGTAATAACCAGATTAAATCGGGTACGTTTTTTATCCGGCTGTGCAAATACTGCCCCCTACCCTAGAGAGGTTAAACAAAAGTTAAATAAAAAAACATTAAAAAACATTGGCTAGCTTGCTAGCTACTTCCAGACAGACATGAGAGAACACCCCACTGACCATTTTACTCACCCTAGCAGAGCTGGATAGGCTATTTTCATGTCCAAAGTGTTGGTGACTGACTGTGCTACTGGCAACAATTTATTAACGCTTTTTTGCTGACGTTTACTGACACTGGCCATATTCAACGGATGCTGAGTGTTCGTAAATTGTTCAGTTATCCTCTAGGGGCTAGGGGCAGTATTTTCCGGCCGGATGAAAAACGTACCCAATTTAAACAGGTTACTACTCTGGCCCAGAAATATGCATATTATTAGTAGAATTTGAATAGAAAACACTCTGACGTTTCTAAAACTGTTTGAATGGTGTCTGTGAGTATAACAGAACTCATATGGCAGGCAGGCTGAAACACATTAGCGCCTTTGGTAAGTGCTCTATCAGAGGACCATCAGACTGAGGCTCGTGCACGAGGGGATCCCATGTTTTTATTTTCTCTCTCTTTGAACATAAACATGCTTTCCCGGTTTGAATATTATCGCTTTTTATGAGAAAAATTGCATAAAAATTGATTTTAAACAGCGGTTGACATGCTTCAAGTACGGTAATGGAATATTTAGAATTTTTTTGTCACAAAATGCGTCGTAAAATAGTCATATGTTTGAGAAATTGAAGTAATAGCATTTCTAAGGTATTTGAATAACGCGCCACAGGATTCCACTGGCTGTTACGTAGGTGGAACAATTTC